>NC_061113.1:121053080-121271145 GCF_002878395.1 Capsicum annuum
CATTAGCTTACCCAGCTGGTGGCCTCTCATTCTGAGCATGTTTCTTTTGTTGCTCCATTTTCTAAGGTCACTAGAGTTGGCCAATTTTTGAGGATGAGTCCTCCGACTTTCACTGTTTTTAAGGTTAAAGAAGATCCTCAAAATTTCATTAATGAGATGGGAAATATCTTTCATGTGATGCATGCTACGGATCTGAAGGGTGTAGAATTCACTACTTATTAATTAACAGATGTATCATACTAATGGTATAAAGAGTTGGAGAAGCTTAGGGGCAATGATGTTGAGTCCTTTATGTAGGATGACTTCTCTAGTGCTTTTATTGATTGTTTCTTTTCTCGGGAGTCTAGGTTGGTGAAGGCTGAGGAATTCATGAATTTGAAGCAAGGTAGGATAACAGTAAAGGAGTATGCCTTGAGGTTTCATCAGCTGTCGTGATATGCTCTAGAATTGGTATCTAGCATGAGGGCTAGAATGAGGAAGTTTACCTATGGGTTATTTCATGAGTTGATCTTGGAGAGCAAGGATGCCCTATTGAATAAGGATATAGATATCTCTAGGTTGGTTATGTATGTACAATAAGTGGAAGATGAAAAAAAAGTAAGCAGAGATAAATGAAAGGGCAGAGTAAAAAGTTTCACTACTCTGATCCAGGTGGAGGTCAGCAACAGAGCGGTACAAATGGTTGAAAGTTGTCTAAGAAGAAGTGAGGAAATTCTATTTCTTACTCTACAGCTAGTGCTCCTTATCAAAATTTGTTAGGTGATCATCATTCTCATTATGATAGTAGGTTTGGAGCACTAGCAACCTAACTTCAAGTTGGAGGGGCTCTATCCGCTCCAGCATGTCCTCCTTGTATATTTTATGGTCAGATGCATCATGATTTTTATGAAGAGGGGAGGGACCAGTGCTTTAAATATGGTCATCATGTTATTTGTGAAGAGGGGAGAAACCAGTGCTTTAAATATGGTTAGATTGGCCAAGTGCAGAGAGATTGTCCTTATAGGGTTACTTCTGGAGCAAATAAGATTCTTGTTGCTACCTCATCATCTCTTGCACCAAAGGGTTGTACTTATGCTTCTAGCTTCGAAATTGGATGGAATAGTTTGTACGCTCTTACCACCCGCCAGGATTCTGAGGCAACCCCCGATATTGTTATTGGTATGCTTAAACTTTTCTCTCATGATGTATATCGTCTATATGATACCGGGTCTACCCTCTCTTATGTGACCCCTTACATGGCTATTCATTTTGGTTTTGATCTTGAGTGTATTCTGGATCCCTTCTCTATGTCTACCCCGATAGGTGACTCAATTATAGCTAGAAGGGTCTATAGGTGTTGTCTGATGTCGGTCTATAGTAGGGAAAACTTGGTGGATCTGATAGAGTTGGACATATTAGACTTTGACGTGATTTTAGGGATAGATTGGTTGCATTTTTGGTATGCGTCTCCTGATTCTCGGACTCGAAGGGCCAGTTTCCATTTCCCTAATAAGCCGGCAATCAAGTGGGAATATAATTACCCAGTTCCTAAGGAAAGGTTCATTTCATATCTTAGAGCCCAAAAATTAGTTTCTAAAGGATACCTCTATCACTTAGTACATGTTAAGGATTCTAGATCCCAAGGTCCTTTTTTGCAAACTATCCCTGTGGTTTGTGAATTTATCGAGATGTTCCCTGATGATCTTCCTAGTCTTCTAGACCGATAGGGAAAGTGATTTTGGGATTAACCTTCTTATAGACACTCATCCTATTTCTATCCCTCCCTATAGAATGGCTCCAGTTGAGTTGAATGAACTCAAGAAGTAGTTGAAAGATCTTCTGGAAAGGGGTTTTATTTGCCTTAGTGTGTCTCCATGGTGTGTTCTGGTTCTCTTCATGCGTAAGAAGAAAGGTTCTCTTTTGATATGTATAGATTACCACCAGTTGAACAAGGTGACCATGAAGAATAAGTATCTCTTTCCAAGGATTGATGATCTCTTTAATCAGCTTCAGGGTGCAAAGTACTTTTCTAAGATTGATCTTCGGTCTGGGTACCATCAGTTTAAGATTAGGGAGGCATATGTCCTAAGACTACTTTCCAAACACGATATGATATTTTGAGTATTTGGTGATGTCCTTTGGTTTGACTAATGCCATGGCGGCATTTATCGGTCTTATGAATTGGGTTTTCTATAAGTTTTTAGACTTGTTTGTTATTTTATTAGTCACACCTCAATACTATATGAGGCAGAAAACAAATATAGGAACATATACTATAACAATAACCTAGATGAAAAAATGAATCACTATACAAATTAAATCGCTGATAAGAAGCTGTATATACAATACCAACCCATTAGCCAAACCAATACAGATTACATGTAAATCTACTAATTCATATGACTATTTTACAATCTCTACAAAGCCTCATGGAATCCATGACTCTAAAACTATTAAAATATATATGCTAAAGACACGGCATGGCCCCAAATCAACTTGAAGCTTACCAACAGCCACTGAGTATCTTGTACTTCTATTGGGTAGATCTACTAGCTAAGAACCTATGCCTGCAACATAGAATGTTGGTACCTTGTGAGGGACATCAATACAAGCTAATTTAATGAATATGTAAGGCATGAGATAACCATAAGTGAAATAAGAAATCAATGAAATCAGTGATCAATACATAAATGTATAGATAAGGATGAACGACCATCCTTACTTACGCTTGTGGAAGCCTGTACATTACATGCTTCTCTTTAAATTTTTGTTCTTTGCTTTATAATCTTTGTAAGCCATATGATATATATGACCAGCTGATCAGTGATAAATATAATAATTAGGATCGACCCATGCTAGGTTTTCACCCCTAAGTTACCAACCATCCAAGAATTGGGATCGACCCATGCTAGGCTTTTGCCCCTGAGCTGCCACCCATAAGTCCAAGAATTAGAATCAGTTTATGCTAGGATTTCTCCCTTGAATTTCCACCTATAATATAATCGTATTGGTTTACATTACTACCTAAATATTTGAGATTGTTATTTTGGTGGTCATAGTGTTTTTAGCTTTGGTGCAATAAATCATAGTAGAGACATGTTAGCAGGGACTCAAGGTAGTAACAATGACAAAACAATAAAATATAAAACCAATGCAGTTTTTCGAATCTTAAGAGACACAATAATACAATAAGAATTTGGGCATCTCAAATGGGAGCATACGTTTATATCAAGAGAGGACATCTAAGTGGAGATATCTAACCCCTCAACAAAGAAGTTAAGAACTCTATACAATGATATGATAACTAGATACTTAGTAAGGATATCGATTAAAAGGGTTACATGAGTATGATATCTAGTAAGGCACTTGGGCAGATTCAAATTAAAAAAAAAGTACATTTTGAGTAAGGACATATAAAATTGTACAATAAAGATAGTAAGGATTACATGAGCCACAATTAAACACTAAGACACTTGGGGTGATAACCAGTGAGAGAAATATGTAATTATGTGAGAAAATAAGTAAATGATCAACTAAACCAGTTGGAGCAAGTTAGTGATGATTGGGAAGTTTATGTACCTGACAAATGAGCATGCTTACCATGTGTAATCAAGGATATTATTGACACATCTAAAGGAAATATGTGACAAGGGTTCACTATGGAAGCAAGTATAGTAATAACCCCACATTGAAGTACTTTAACACACTAAGAGGTGGAGGAAGATCATTAGCTACACCGGAGATTATATGCTTCTCGTTTACCCCCATTTTCTAGGAAGAACACTTAGAACTTACTTTGTAACACAAGTACTAGATTCATGCCAAAGAATATGGAATCAAATAGCCTTACATACCTTATCTTCAGACCAATATGACTACAATAATTCGTCTTTCCTTTTCAAGTGTTACTCTATAATATAAGGACATAATGAAGCTAATATTAGAACCTACTAACATTATAATCCTACAAAAATAGTAGCTAAATACTTGATGGGCGGTAAGCCCATCCAAACCTCCAAACACATGATATAGCATCATACCCTTATTTTATACTTTAATAGAAGATCCATTCAACCATTGTATAAGGTGACTCACTTCCTCACAACGGCAATACATATAAAATAACCCATTAAAAACCACAAAATCCATAAACCACCAGAATAACCCCCCATATCCACATCTTTATTTCTGTCCCATAATAACATTAACCAAACATTTTTGTTAAGGCCATCCATGACTTCCTAACTTCTCAATCCAATAATGCAGCACCAATATCACAATATAGTTAGAAAAGTTGAGCTCATGCTTTCAATTACCATCCCATGAGTTCCAACACACAAGTATGTATAAAATGTGCAAATGAGCTAATAATTAAAAGTTAGGGCAGAACCTTACCTTGGATATTGTAATCTATTATTTTCCCCCAATTACTATCTTTGTGACCTCTAAAAGACAAAATAGGAATGGAACATTAGCACAAGCATTAGATGAAAATAGACCAACAACCCAAGCTTATGATATGAAATTCTTACCTTAATCTTTAAAAGATAGTTAAAGAACCTTGGTTGCCAACAACTATATATCACTCCCCTTGAATAACTTTCTAATATATTCAAAACTAATGAGGAGAGAAGGTGATATTATAGGCTGTTTTACAAATAATATTTTGAAGAACAATTAGAATCCTAATGAAAAATAGGGAGGTCGTTTGAAAGATAGAAGAGAGAGATTAAAATACTTGAGATAAATTGAATTTGATGAGAAAAATATGAGAGTTTGTTGATGATTTTTGACCTTTAAAGGCCTTACCTTGCTGGATCATTCTCCTCTTTATTTCCAGCCAGCATTTGGCTCTAATTTGGACCATAAATGCTAAGTAGATATGCAGTTTTTTAGCCATTTAATCTGGTCAAAATTCCATGTAGGTGATGCACCTACTAGGACTTTTTAGTAGCCTTTGTGGGCTTGGAAATATTAGGCCTTGGGCTTCTATTCTCCTTATTTTCTTTTAGTTAATTTAGGACTCGAATAAGTCTATCAATATAGGCCTCAATTTGGTCAATTAGTCTAAGTAGGTGATACACCTACTTGTCACCTACTAGATTAATCGTCAAGTAAGCACCTTATTTATTTTATCCTATATTTTGAACATCTTAATCCCTCTACTCTAACTTAACACTTAACTTTTATTTTAAGCCTATATAACTCCTTACAATCTCAAGCTTAAATATTTTTTCAGTCATGTATTGGTTATGTATGTTTAGAAATATATACGATACATTACATCATCCCTCCTTTGGATCATTTATCCTTGAATGAAAAGTGTAGCTAATGGATTGATTAACCCTAGAATTTCCCAAGAAAATCTGCCAGAGTTTCCTTTGTATATAGGACTACACCAAATTCGTTGTCTAACTAAAATCATGAATAGAGCCTCAAAGGGCATCTCAATAGATATAATACGTAAGAAATGAGGATATGACAAATAAAACTCCTTTCTCGACCATGTATTTTGATGTAGGAAGTATATTACATAGAAAGAAGGAATTTAAGCATAAATCAATCCCTAAAAGCATGACATCTGAGTGAGATATCAAATAAGCAACGCTAATGAAATATGTGATCATGTGAGAGAAGTACATAAGGGAAGTACATATTTTAAAATCCTCCTATTGGTGCTTGGAATAAGGATAGGTATTTAAGATTCTTATCATCTTTTACTTTCTACGTAGCTTTGTTCTATATTCTGGTTTACCTATAATCACTTTATTAGAGCTTATATCCCATAGGTACTTTATCAGAGAATATAACTTTTTTCCTGATCTTTCTGACCTAACAATTAAAAAATGGCTAGAAGGAATTATTTGAATAATAGGTCCAAGTGGATTTAATATGGTATGGAAAGAGCACCAAAAGGTTTCCTTAACCTAAATGGTTTGGCTATGAATATTACTTATAAGTAATGGGATGGTATGATGATACCGCCAATATTAGACTTGGTTAATAAATGGTAAATAGATTTCTTGGACATGGTTTCAATTGGGCATTAATAGGGGGGGGGGGTATAGCTAAGCTATAGAAGGTGATGATCCCAGCTGTACCAAAACTAGAAACTCAGATTTACTGATATAAGAGGTTCTTGATGACCACATATGACTGTCATATTTTATATCTGAAGGATATACTAGTCATCCCATGGATATTGCTCGGTCATGTGGCTACATGTACTGGGACCCTTTCAGCAAAGGGAGCTAAACCCATATCGCACATGGGTGGTTTGGACATCAAAGCTACACAACCCAGATAAAGGTTTTAAGTGCAAACTAAACCCAGTTCCTTTTCCCGACACTTAGATATTCATGGTCGCAAGCATTATGGATGGTTTTACTTGGTTTTATGACTGGCATTATTTTATTCTTACCCTAAGATTCATGCTAGTAGTCATTTTCTAACCCCGTCTAGTGGCATCTGTATACCCACACTATGCAGGAATTGACTATTCTAATCCTTATGTTTAGTATACAAACTCAGTATCACCATTAGAATTGAAGTGGTGAGCTTTCATCCTTTCAGAAGGCATCATTTCATGTTGTGGATTCTCTTTAGACATTTTTCTTTTATTTTGGATAGTGGTTTTTACCATGGTTGAGGGAATGTCCCAACCAAATTTGTTTATTCTTTTGGATAGAGGCTTTGTGGTACTTTTGGGGGTTGGTATAGGAGAAGTTAGTATTGGTGTCGGCCTTGGCATTGGAATAAGCCGGTGGGCTGACATCATTAGACGATATTATTGGTTTTTCCATCCTATTACATTTTACGATTTATTTTCATATTATGTTTTGCTATTCCCTTTGGTTTATGGTCTATGGTTTGGCTTGGTATGGTTGGGCGGTTGATGTAGCATGGTTGGAATGAGTTTGATCGGTCATGATTGTGATCCTATCCAAGAGTCTTGATGAGAACAATAATGTTATTTGGTTATAAATTTGAAATTCATCCTATCTAAGGTTGGACATAGGTGGTTGGGTTGGGTAACAGGGGGCAGTCCCTGATCCTAGTTATACTTGGGATGCCTATTATGACAAGGTCCAGGGTTGGGTCATGTCAAGTAAGTATCAGAGCTTTAGGTTCATGGTCAACAGGTAAGTCTACAAAGCCGTGTCAAGTAGAGTCTCTTTTAGGGGTGTGAAGTGCACCACACTCATAAGCGAGAGGTTGTAATATATTTAGAAATGTTTTACTTTCTTGGTATTCTATCTTCAAGCTTGAGTTCTCAATCCTGGAATCTCCTTTAGTCTTTGTTTGTTCGTCTTTCAGATCATGCCTCCTAGATCTGAAACATAAGGAAATTCTTTTGTCCCATCTGGGGATAATGTTAAAGGGATACATCTTACATTTGGAGTATATATTTAATCTCATGGTCTAATTCTTGATGGTTCTAGAGTTCTTCCTATTTTAGCTTGTTCTCCTTATGTCCCTCGGGGCAACATGATGAACTAGAATTTTATCAATCTATTCATGTGGCTGCCCAACTAGTTTCTTCCCAGGCTAAGCAAAGTATGACTGGTGCTTTGTCTGCTGAAGCCATAAGGGTTTGTCAATTTATGAATATGGGTCCTCCAACTTTTACTATAGTAAAGGTGGAGGAGGATCCATAGGGCTTCTTGGATAAAATGGAAAAGATCTTTTGGGTGATGCAGGCTACTAATACAGAGAGGGCTAACTTTATATCTTATTAGGTCAAAAATATTGCTTATCAGTGGTATGATAAGTGGGATAAGGATAGAGATGATACAGAAGAGAAAGGATTATGGGAGGATTTTTTCTAGTCCCTTCATGGATTGTTTTTTTCTTTAAGAGTTGAAAAAAGCAAAGATAGAAGAATTTGTGAACCTCAGGCAGGGAGGATGTCTGTAAAGGAATATTCTTTGAAGCTCCATCAACTATCAAGGTTTGCTCCTGATTTAGTGGTTAGTATGAGGTCAAAAATGAGAAATTTCTCTTCTGGGTTGAATAGAGATTTGATTCTGGAGAGCATGACAGCCTTACTGATTAAAGATATGCATATCTCGAGGTTGACTATTTATATATAACAAGTTGAGGATGAGAAAAGAAAACAGGTAGAGTTTGGGAATAGGCAGGGAAAGTAGAGCAGGTTTTCTAATCAGGAAGGTGCTTAGTCTCAGGGTAGTAGAGACGGTAGCGAGTGGAAGAAAAAGAAGTGAGGGAGTTCTGCCTTTTTTCCTGCCAGTGCTCCTTACCCACAGTAGTCAGGAGACAGGTGTCACCAAGGTGGTGATGATTTTCGAGCAGAAGTTTCCTAATGTCAAGTGAGCATAGCTCAGTTACTTTCTTCGTGTCCACCTTATGAATTCTATATTCATCCTTCTCAGGGTTATTGCGAGGAAGAAAGGGTTAAATGCTTTAAGTATGGCCAGTTAGGCCATTGTTTCAGGTATTGTCCAGTCAATAAAGTTGTTATAGGGACAAATAGGATTCCTATGGCTTTATCTTCTTCTCCTACACCTGGTAGTATGGCATCTACTTCTGTTACTACTCCTATTTTTAGTGTTGGTAGGAATAGGTTGTATACTTTGCCATCCCAGCAAGAATCTGAGGCATCAGCTAATATCGTTACTGGTACATTACAAATTTTCTCTCTTGATGTATATTATTTGCTTGATCTGGGTCCATTCTTTCTTATGTGACTCCATATATGGCTTTGTCTTTTGTTTTCGATCAGGAAGTTATCTTGGATCTTTTTTTCTATTTTTACCCCAACAGGTGACTCAGTTATTGTTAAAAGAGTCTATGAGGGGTGGTAGCAGTTTGTGGCAAGAAAAGCCATGGAGGATCTATTTGAGTTAGATAAGGTAGATTTTGATGTAATTCTAGGTATGAATTAGTTCCATTCTTGTTATGCGTCTGTCAATTGTCGAACCTATAGGGTTGTCTTTAAGTTTCCTATTGAAACGATTATAGAATAGGAAGGTAGTTCCTTAACTCCTAGGGGGAGATTTATTTTGTATCTTAGAGCTCAGAGGTTAATCATTAAGGGTTGTATTAATCACTTGGTCTGGGTTAAAGATTCTAACTCAAAAGTTTCTTCTTTGTCTTTGGTCCAAGTGGTTTATGAGTTTTCAGAGGTCTTCTTGGATGATCTTCCTAGTGTTCCGCTGGATAGGGAATTAGAGTTTGGTATTAATTTTCTTTCAGACATTCGTACAATTTCTATTTCTCCGTATAGAATGGCTCTGGTCGAGTTGAGGGAACTGAAGGAGCAACTTAAGGATCTTCTGGATAAGGGGTTTATTCATCATAGTGTTTCTCTATGGGGTGCACCAGTGTTGTTTGTGTGAAACAATGATGGTTCCCTTTGGATGTGCATTGATTACAGGCAGTTAAACAAGGTGACGATTAAAAACAAGTATCTTTTTCATCGATAGAAGATCTATTTCATCAGTTACAGGGTGCTAAGTTTTTCTATGAGATAGATCCTTGGTCTAGGTACCGTCAGCTTAAGATTAGGGAGTTGGATATTCGTAAGATGACTTTTCGTACTCAGGATGGTCATTTTGAGTTGAGTTCTTGGTGATGTCGTTTGGGTTGACTAATGCTTGAGCAATATTTATGGACTTAATGAACAGAGTGTTCAAGCAGTATTTGGATCTCTGGTTCATTATGTTTATTGATGACATTTCATTTATTCAAAAAGTAAGGTGGATCATGTTAATCACCTTCGTGTGGTGTTGCAGAACCTAAAGTAAAAATTGTTGAATGCCAAGTTCTCTAAGTGTGACTTTTGGTTAAACGCTGTAAATTTCTTGGGTTATGTTATTTCTAGTGAAGGGATCATAGAGGATCTGCAGAAGGTTGTTGTGGTGAAGATATGGCCTAGGCCAACGACATCATTCAATATCCAGAGCTTCTTGGGTTTGGCCGGGGGTTATAGGCGGTTTGTGGAAAGCTTTTCTTCGATAGTTGCTCCTTTGACTAGGTTGACTCAGAGGAAGGTTAAGTTTTTTTGCTCGGATACTTGTGAAGGGAGTTTTGAGAAGTTGAAGGATAAGTTGACTTCGGCTCCAATCTTGACTTTGTGCAAGGGAAATAATGGGTTTGTTGTTTATTATGATGTATCTCAGGTAGGGCTTGGTTGTGTTTTGATAAAGCATGGGAAGTTGATTGCCTATGCTTCTAGGCAGTTGAAGCTACATGAGAGAAGTTATCCTACTCATGATTTGGAGTTGTTGGCAGTTGTGTTGGATTTGAAAATATGGTGGCATTATTTGTATGGTGTTCACGTGGATATCTTTTTTATCACAAGAGTCTTCAGTGTGAGTTCACTCAGTCTCGGTCTCGGAATTAGTATGATTTTATTTGGGTTATCGTGGATAAGATAACCAAGTTTGTGGATTTCTTGCCAGTCCAGACTACGTTTTTGGCGGAGAATTATGCGTGGTTGTATCTTCAGGAGATTGTGAAGCTTCATGGAGTACCTATCTCAATTATTTTTTATCATGGTACGCAGATTATATCTCACTTCTGGTGGT
Source organism: Capsicum annuum (assembly GCF_002878395.1). NCBI lineage: Eukaryota > Viridiplantae > Streptophyta > Magnoliopsida > Solanales > Solanaceae > Capsicum > Capsicum annuum. The sequence goes on from NC_061113.1 coordinate 121,063,610, forward strand.
CTTTCCAAAAAAGGTTGGGAACTAAAGTTAGTCTGAGTACTACTTTTTATCCACAGCCAAATGAGAAAGCAGAGAGAACTATTCATACATTAGAAGATATGATTCGGGCCTATGTGATTCACTATAGTGGAAATTGGGTTAAGCATCTGCCTTTGGTAGAGTTTGTTTACAACAATAGCTATTATTCGAGTAGTGGTATGGTTTCTTTTGAGGCATTGTATGGTAAGAGGTATAGATCTCCTATTGAGTGGTTCGAGTTATGTGAGAAAGATACATTTGGTCTTAATTTTGTTTATCAGGTGATGGATAAGGTGAAGGTGATCCAGGATAGGCTTAAAGCTGCCCAAAGTCTCCAAAAGTCCTATGCGGATATTAGGCATTGAGGCGTGGGGTTTGAGGCTAGGGATAAGGTGTTTCTCCAAGTATCTTTAATGAAGGGAGTGGTGCAGTTTAGTAAAAAGGGGAAACTAAGTCCTTGGTTCATTGATCCTTATGTGATTTTGTAGAGAGTTAGCAATGTTGCATATGAGTGGAGTTGCCATCTAGCTTAAATTTGGTTCATATGGTCTTTCATGTTTCCATGTTGAGAAAAAATCTTGGTGATCCATCATTGGTTGTTCCATTGGAAGAATTGGGTATTTTGGATTCTTTGTTTGATGAAAAAGTCCTGGTTGAGATATTATACAGGCAAGTTCGTCGGTTGCGGACCAAGGATGTGGCTTCGGTTAAGGTTCTATGGCGAAACCATAAAGTGGAAGAAGCTACTTGGGAAGCGAAATAGAACATGAAGTCCAAGTATCTACATTTGTTTTGTGCTCCTAGGATTCATGCAGAAGGTATGTGTTCTTGAACACATCTTTATTTTCTGAGTTTGTTAAAGGAAAGATTAACATCTTTTCCTCTTTGTTTTCAAACTTTGTTAAAGACATGTTTGATAATTTAAATGAGTTTGTGTGTTACCCCTACCTTGTCTGTCATTTGGGGACGAATGATCCTAGTGGGGCCTTAAAAAATTTCCTAGAAATTCATTCTCCAGACCCAATATGACTCATGGGTACGAGCCGTATGCTAGGGTATGGATGGTATGTCCAGTCGTATGCTGACCAGTGTTAGTTGGTGGGATGGTTTTGATTACTGAAATGGTCACGACTTAGGGGTATGAGTCATATCGGTTACTCGTATGGTGGCCAGTGTTTGATCCTCTTAGAAATTTATTCTACCAAGGATACGAATCATAGGTATGGATCTTATGCTGAAGTTACGACTTGGTTGGATGAGTTATATATTGGACAATGTCTAATCCAAAGGTTAAGGTTTGGGTACTACTAGTGGAAAACAATTTTAAGGATGGGTATGACTCGTAAGAGGGTCAGTCGTATCCATGTGTCAGGTTTTAAGGGATTTAAGTGGAGGTATTATGGATATTTCCCTACTTACCCTAATTATGACCCAAGACTTCTAATACACTTAGGAGGTTATTTACCCTATTATTCTATTCATTAACACTTAGTACTATTCTAAAACATCTAATAGTATTCCAAAACACCCAATAATTCTAACAAGAGTTGTTGGGGCAAGGAAGCTATGGTTTCAACTAAGGGATTGCTTTGGGGCTTGCTTTGGTGATACTTTCGCATCAATTCTTTGGTTCAAGGCATGATTCTCTTCCCTCATTGTAATTTCAACTAAAAGGCATTGTTTATATGACTGATTTCATGGTTTATTTATGCTTTTGTATGCATTAATGGTGGTTTAGGACAATTGGATTTCGTGGTAATGGTTTAATAGTCTTTGGAATTAGTTTTGGTTATATTATTCTCCTAAGGTGTTTGATGAAATACTTATAAGGATATGTTCATTGCATTTATTTATTTTAATGGAACTCTTGCATGTTTTATGCATGGTTTAAATGGTTTAAAAAGGCTAAAGGCTAAATGGTTATACTTGTGGAGAACACAGAAGTCTTCTAAGTGGATTTAATATGGTATGTAAAAACGGCACCTAAGGTCCCCTTAACCTAAATGGTTTGGCTATGGATATTACTTGAAAGTAATGAGATAGTATGACGATACCTCCAATATTGGCTTTGGGTTAATAAATGGTTAATGGATTGTTTGGACATGGTTCTAATTGGGCATTAATGGCAAGGTGTGTAGCTAAGCGACAAAAGGTGGCGGTCCCAGCAGGACCAAAACTAGAAACTCAGATTTACCAATATGAGGGGTCCTTGATGACCACGTGGAGTGTCATATTTATATTGGAAGGATGTACTAGTCATACCATGGTATATTGCTGGGTCGTGCGTCTATACGCACTGGGAAACTTTCAGCAGGGGATATGAACATATACCATCCGTGGGTGGTTAGGAAGGCAAAGCGACATAGTCCAGGTAAAGGTTTTAAGTGCATGCTAAACCCGGTCCCTTTTCACAGCACTATTATATGTATAGTTGTATGCATTATGGATGGTTTTACCTAGTTTTCTGATTGGCATTATTTTATTCTTACCCTGAGATTCATGCTAGCGGTCATTTGCTAATCCTGACTACTGGCGGTTGTATACCCATGCTATGCAGGAACTGGTCATTTTACTCCTTCTGTTTAGCACACCAACTCAGTATCAGCACTTGGAATAAAATGGTGAGCTTCCATCCTTTTGGAAGGCATCATTTCATGTTGTGGATCTTTTTAGACACTTTTCTCTTATTTTGGATATTGATTTTGGTCATGGTTAGGGGTATGTCCCAACCGAAATTGTTTACTCTTTTTGATAGAGGTTTTGTGGTACTTCTGGGGGTTGGTATGGGTGGGATCGGTATTGGTGTCAGCCTTGGCATTGGAATAAGCCGATGTGCTGACATCATTGGACTATATTATTGGTTGTTCCATCTTACTACATTTTGGGATTGATTTTCATATTATGTTTTGGTATTCCCTTTGGTTTATGGTCTATGGTTTGTCATGGTATGGTTTGGAAGTTAGTGCGGCACGGTTAGACTCGGTTGGGCCGGTCACGGTTGTGACCCTATCCCAGAGTCTTGATGAGAACAATAACTGTATCTTGTTAAATGTTCAAAAGTCAGCCCATCTAAGGCTAGAATTGGTGGTTGGGTCAGGTAACAGGGGGCGGTCCCTGATCCTAGTTGGACTTGGGATACCAATTACGACAAGTCCGGGTCGGATCGGATCACTATGACATATAAGCAAATTAGCACAAAAGGGGAACTTAGCCTATGAACTTGTGAGCCTAATAAGTATGCAACATGTTCACAATTGAGATATAAAAACATGTGATTTATGTCCAAGTAAGCTATGAAAGCATGTATTAGATAGCACATACAAGCTATAAAGTAGAATGTAAGTAAATGAAATATAAGACAAGTAGCATATGGGCAGATAAATTATAAGTCCGATAGTATGCGAGCAATTTAGATAACTCATTTATAAAATGATGCAAATAGTGTACAATACTAAAACTATGAAAGCATATATACCATATAAGTAGGCAGACCATAGAACATGTAGCTATATAAGAAAGAGAACTATGGAATAAAAATCACGTTGAGCAAGTGGACTATATTACATGGATAAGTAGACTAACATGTCAATGAATACATGTATGGAATATGAGAAAAGGAGCATATGAAACATGGAAAGATAGCTAGCTATCAGGCCTATAATGATTAAGCAAGTAGGCTATGAGGTATATAACATATCAAAAAATGGTTTGTGAAGCATATAACATGTAGACAAGTGATTTATGGAAAGTAACCCATGTGATATGTAGCATATTGGAAAAGGTCCTATAAAACATATGGCAATAAGTAAGGGTCCTATGAAAAGGCTAACACCAACATATAAGTGTTCTATGACATAGTAACAAATAAAAAATAATCCACCAAGGGAAAATGACATGTGAATAGATGAGTTATGGAACATGTAGCATGTATATAATGTATCAAACTAACCTCTAGAAAATAGGAGTCATCTTATCGAATCATTCTACCACATTAAGTTCAAACATACTATCACTACTGTTAAATAATGAGTGGGATAGTTCTGCTCATGTTCTTTACTCACCTTAAAACACATGAAATTTGTTTCCCTATATTATTAATCTAACCTCCTATGAATTCTCCATATCGGTGTTTCCTGCCGAGTCAATGTAAACAGTAGGGCCATGATAGAAAAGAAATCATTAATAGTTCATTTATAGGAGTAGAATGTTGAGGTCAACCTTATCTTTTCTACTACCTATGCCATCATTACAACCAATGTTTGGTTCTATATGAAAGTTAAACTAAGTGAATTACTAATGAAATTTAGAGGCACTATTGTATATAAACTCTTATTTACAGCAAGTCAAACATAAATGTCAAGTACATGCAAAATAATGTCCTGGTTCTAAAAACATTTGTGGGTTAGTCACTTTGGGCTTAACCAGATGAGTCTATCCATGCTAACTATTTTTCCCACAACTAGTGAGGGCTAAAAAAAACTTGTGTCTTAACAAGTGATGGCAATTTAATAGAGCAATTTAGATAGGCTATGCATCAAGGGAATTACCATATCAGGGATTCAAGTGAACAAATGGTACTTTATTCTTCACGTTAATTTTAATAAGACATCAGAACTCTATACATATGCATAACAAACTATTTCTTATTTTAATAGGGATAATGAAGATGCATCCTTAAATGATAGGTTAGGTCAAGTTTATATCTTCTGATCACCTCTCTATTCTTGTATGTAATAAGACTAGTCATCAAAAATATGCATTCATATTGAGTCATTTGAGTGTCACTCTTACCTACTTTGGAGTCTAACTAATACCCTTTTTAACCAAAATTACTAGATTTGTGTATTCTAATTCCACTACAATCAGCCTAGCTTATCACAACTTAGGTCTAACTAGTCAATATTCCATTTTCAACCTTAAAGTGAAGTCATGTATTAATCCTCTATACCTTAAATATAGAACAGTAAGAATCGAGTGTACATAAATTCTTATACAAAACCATTGGAAATGCTCATCCTAGAGTTTTCTAACTACAAAAGGGATTGCATGTTATTATTACCTATTTGGGGTGGCCATACAGACGTACCTTATAAAAATATAATTTGCTAAAATCAAGAATAATATCTAGTAGGTGTTTGGTCCTTATCAACTAAGTAGGGGTATCCCTAGTAATGTTATCACATATAAAGGTTCACCTTTCTGACAATGCCATTAGCCTCTTTCAACTAATCCAAAACTAGTTTAGCAGATTCTATTTTTAAAATGTGTGTAACTCTAAAACCCAATATATTAACAAGGTACTAAATTTCCTCTATAGAATTAAATACTATATATTAAAGGAGTCCTGTGGAGGAAATCTTAGAGCTAAGAACCATTCACATCCTCTAAAGCAGCGCACACTAAGAAATGTTTGCAACCCATCTTTATGAATAGTTACCTATCTATTATACAAAAATGTTAATAACACTATTATATCCCGCTCAAACAACAAGGACAATAGAATTAGTACAAATGTAGCCTTATGTTCAAGTAACACAAAAACCATTACACTATTGTGGGCTGTAAGGGTCGGACTAAATTGGCACACCCTAATATGAATTTCAATAAATGGAGAGCCTTTTTGTTGGTTGCCTCTCTTGGGCATTGGAGGTGCTAGCCTTTTTGCCATCATTGATCTTAGATATAGTAGGGATAGTATAAATATAAGAGATCAGAGTACGAGTGGGAATGGACTCCTTAACATTGCTCTATCACACAATACGTAATATGAAAGAAAGTAATATTTCCTGAATGTCCAAGTAGCCCCCTAATTATAAATGTGGCGCACAACACATTCATAAGTAAGGCTATTCTAGACACGGCTTTGTAGACTCCCTAGGATGAACCGCTCTGATACCACTTTTCAATACCCCAATACTCGATAAGGCAGAAAACAACTATAGGAACATATACTATAACAATGACCTAGATGAGAAAATGAATCATTATACAAACGAAATCGTTGATAAGAAGCTGTATATATAATACCAACCCATTAGCCAAACCAATACAGATGACATGTAAATCTACGAATACATATGACTTCTTTACAATGTCTACAAAACCTCTAATAGAATCCATGACTGTAAAACCATTAAAATATATATGCTAAAGACTCGGCAAGGCCCCGAATCAAGTTGGAGCTTACCAACAGCCGCTGAGTATCTTGTACTTCTATTGGGGAGATCTACTAGCTAAGAACTTATGCCTACAACATAGAATGTTGGTCCCCCATAAGGGACAACAAGACAAGGTAATGTACTAAATATATAATGCATGAGATAACCATAGGTGAAATAAGAGATCAATGAAATTAGGGATCAATACATAAATGTATAGATAAGGATGAACAACCATCCTTACTTACACTTGTGGAAGCTTTTACATTACATAGTTATCTTTAATTTACTATTATTTGTAAGCCAGGCGATATATATGACCAGTTGATCAGTGGTAAATATAATAATCGGGATCGATCCATGCAAGGCTTTCGCCCTTAAGTTGTCACCCATCCAAGAATTTGGATCGACTAATGCTAGGCTTTCGCCCCTTATCTACCACCCATAAGTCCAAGGATTGGGATTGGCCCATGTTAGGCTTTCACCCCTGAGCTGCCACCCATAAGTCCTAGATTTGGGATCAGCCCATGCTAGGCTTTCACCTCTGATTTGTAACCCATTATATGATCGTATTGATTTACATTATTTCCTTAATCTTTGAGATTGTTATTTTAGTGGTCATAGTATTTTCAGCTTTTCAGAAATAAATCATAGTAGAGACATATGAGTAGGGACTCAAGGTAGTAACAATGACAAAAGAATCAACTATAACACCAACGCAATATTTAGAAGCTTAAGAGACAATATAAATACAGTAAGCATTTGGGCATCCCAAATGGGGGCATAAGTGATAATGATGTGATAACTATATACTCATTAAAGATATCGATTAAAAAGATTACAATTATATCAGAGGTAGTGATGCACTTGGGAAGATTCAAATTGAGAAAAAAAGTACATTTTGAGTAAGGACATATAAAATTGTACAATAAAGATAGTAAGAATTATACAAGCCATAATTATATACTAAGAAACTTGGGGTGATAACCAATGAGAGGAATATGCAATTATGTGAGAAAATAAAGTACATGATCAACTAAACCAGTTGGAGAAAGTTATGACGATCGGGCGATTTATGCACCCGACAAATGAACATGACTACCATGTGTAATCAAGGATATTATTGACAAATCTAACGAAAATATGTGACAAAGGTTAACTATGAAGCAAGTATAGTAATAACCCCACATTGAAGTACTTTAAAACACTAAGAGATGGGGGAAGATCGTTAGTTACACCAGAGATTATACGTTTGTCCTTCACCCCATTTTCTAGGAAGAACACTTAGAACACTTACTTTGGAACACAAGTACTAGATTCATTCCAAAGAATATGGAATCAAATAGCCTTACATACCTCATCTTCCGACCAAATTGATTACAACAATTCATCTTTTCTTTAAGTGTTACTCTAAAATATAAGGAAATAATGGAGATAAAATTAGAACTTACTCACATTATAATCCTGCAAAAATAGTAGCTAAATACTTGATAGGCGGTAAGATCATCTAAATCCCCAAACACATAATGTAATGCCATACCCTCATTTTATACTTCAATAGAAGCTCCATTCAACCATTGTATAAGGTGAATCACTTTCTCAAAACAACAATATATATAAAATAACCCATAAATAGTCATAAAATTTATAAACCACCAGAATAACCCCCCATCTCTGCACTTTCATTTCTTCTCCATAATAATATAAACCAAATATTTTTGTTAATGCTAGCCATGACTTCCTAAGTTCTCAATACAATAATAAAGCTCCAACATTACAATATAGTTAGAAACTTTTATCTCACGCTTTATATTACCGCCCCGTGAGTTCCAATACACAAGTATGTCTAGAATGTGCAAATGAGCTAATAAGTAGAAGTTGGGGTAGCACCTTACCTTGGTTCTCTTAATCTATTATTATCCCCTAATTACTATCTTTCTGACCTCTAAATCACAAAATAGGAAAGGAATATTAGCACAAGCATGAGATGAAAATAGACCAACAACCCAAGCTTATGACATAAAATTCTTACCTTAATCTTAGAAAGATAGTGGAAGCACCTTGGCTGCCAACACCTATATATTCACTCCCCTTGAATAACTTTCTAATATATTCAAAACTAAAGAGGAGGGAAGGTGATCTTATGGATTGCTTAGTAGAAAATATTTTAAAGAACACCTAGGACCCTAATCAAAAATAAGGAGGTTGTTTGGAGGATACAAGAGAGAGATTAAAAGACTTCAGAGAAACTGAATTTGATGAGAAAAATATGAGAGTTTACTGGTGATTTTTGACCTTTAAAGGTATCACCTTGTTGGCTCATTCTCCTCTTTATTTCCAGCCACCATTTAGCTATAATTTGGACCATAAATACTAAGTAGGTGATGCACCTATATTCGCCATTTAAGCTGGTCAAAATTCCAAGTAGGTGATGCACCTACTAGGACATTTTGAAGTAACCTTTGTGGGCTTTGAATGATTGGGACTTGGGATTCCATTCTCCTCACATTGTTTCTTTAATTTGGGCCTCAAATAAGTCTATCAATATAGGCCTCAATTTGGTCAATTAGTCTAGGTAGGTGATACACTTACTTGTCACCTACTAGCTTAATTAATTCAAGCAAGCACCTCTTTTATATAATCCGATATTTTGAACTTCTTAATCCCTCTACTCTAAATTAACACTTAACTATGATTTTAAGCCTATATAGCTCCTTAAAATATTATGTTTAAATATTTTATCAGTGATGAGTTAGTTGTGTATGTTTGGAAAAATATATAGGGCATTACATCATTCCCCCACCCTTTGATCATTCGTACACAAATGAAAAGTGTAGCTAATGGCTTGATTAACCTAGAATTTCCAAGGAAAAGTTTATAGAGTTTTCTTTGCCAATAGAACTTTAAACTTTTGTCTAAATAAAATCATGAATAGATCCTCACAAGGCTACTCAATAAATATAATACAAAAGAAATGAGAATGTGATAAATAAAACTACTCTCTTGACGATATATTTTGATGCAGGTCCTTTCAATTTAGCATAAGCTTCCTCATTTTCCTCTTTGGACAATTATAATACATAGAATTAAGGAATTTAAGAATAACTCAATACCTAAATATATCACATCTAAGTGTGATATCAAATAATCAATGCTAATAAAATATGTGATCATATGAGGGAAGTACATGTTTTAAAATCCTCCTATCGGTGTTTGGAATAAGGATAGGTATTTAAGATTCTTATCATCTTTTACTTTATAGGTGGCTTGTTCTATATTCCTATTCATCCACAATCACTTTACTGAAGGCTATGTCCCACAGATACTTTATCGGAGGCTATATCTTTTATCCTTAACTTACTGACCTGACAATTAAAAAATAGCTATAGGAACTTGTTTGAATAATAGGTCCTTGGTCTTTTACAATCCTTAAATGGGTACAATGAAGAATGGATCTCCCACAAATTTCTATAAAATATACACATGAAATCATACACTTTCTCGACAATTGTCTATATAATTTATAAGTCCTGACATATTGAGGGCTCAACTTTTCTTGTTTCATAAATTTTCTGATGCTTTTCATAGGTAAGTCTTATAATAATACATAACTATTAATATGAACTCTAAAGTTTGTTTTACCTTAGGGTAGGCGTTATGCTAAGCCATTGTTTAGGGTTGCATTAAAATTCATATATATGCTCAACGTTTTCTTACTATGATACTCTTTTCAATAAGATATAGGGTAATTTTATCCCAATAATTTTGATATTTGAATTAATAAGCATAAAAAGGCATATAGCATATGAACAAATATGTCACATAGATTCTATGGGAAATATCTTTGGTTTTGACCCTTAGAAAATTTCTTGGGACTTCGTTCTTCAAACCCAATACGACTTATGGATACGAGCCGTATGATGGGGTACTGATGGTATGGTCTAGTCATATACAGACTAGTGTTCGTCGATGGGATTGTTTTTATCAGTGGAATGGTCACAACTTAGGGGTACGAGTACGAGTCCTAAGGTTTGGTATGATTCATATCAGTAACATGTATGGTGGCCAGTGTTTGATCCTCCTAGAAATTCTTTTTGTTAGGAATACAGATCATGGATATGGATTGTATGCTAAGGTTACAACTTGGTTGGATGAGTCATATACTAGACAGTGTCTGATTAAAAGATTAAGGCATGGGTACGACTGATGGAAATTAATCGTAAGGAAGGGCACGACTCGTAAGAGATTCTGTCGTATCCCTATGATGGGTTTTAGGGGATTTAAGTCAGGGTATTCTAGACATTTTCCTACTTACCCTAATTATGACCCTGGATTCTAATACACTTAGGGCACTTAGTATTCTATTCATTAACACTTAGAAAATATTCCAAAATATCTAATAATTCTCACAAGAACTTTTGGGGCAAGGAAGCTAGAGTTTCAACTAAGGTAATTCTGGGCTTCCTTTGCTGATTTCTTTCCATCAATTCTTTGGTTTATGGCATGATTATCTTCCCTTATTGTAATTTCAACTAAAGGCATTATTATATGGTTGATTTCATGGTTTCTACTATTTCAAGATTGTGGTTTATCAACTATTATTGGGGGTTTAAATATTGAATGCTTGGTTAAAGTTTCCTATGGTTCTAATTATGCTTTTGTGTGCATTAATGGTGGTTTTGGACAATTGGATTATATGGTATTAGTTTAATAGTCAATGGGATTGGTTTTGGTTATATTATTCCCCTAAGGTGTTTGATAAAATACTTATAAAGATATATTCATTGCATTAACTTCTTTTGATGGAACTCTTCCATGTTTTAAACTGGATAAAAGATTTATACATGGTTTAAAAGGCTTAAAAAGTCTAAAGGCTAAATGGTTATGCTTGTAGAGAACATAGAAGTCTTCCAAGTTGATTTAATATGGTCTATGGAAAGGGCACTAAAAGGTCACCTTAACCTAAATGGTTTGGATATGGATATTACTTGCAAGTAATGGAATGGTATGAAGATACCTCTAATATTGTCCTTGGTTAATAAATGTAAAACCGATTGTTTGGACATGGTTTTAATTGGGAATTAATGGCAGGGTGTGTAGCTAAGCCGTGGAAGGTGGCAGTCCAGAGGGACCAAAACCAGAAACTCAGATTCATCAATATAAAGGGTACTTGATGACCACATGCAAGTGTCATGTTTATATTAGAGGGATGTTATAGTCATCCCATAGGATATTTGCCAGTCGTGTAGCTACATGCACTAAGACCCTTTCAACAGGGGGAGTTGAACCCATATCGCCTGTGGGTAGTAAGGATGGCAAAGCTGCACAACCCAGTTAGAGGTTTTACGTGCATTCTAAACTCGATCCCTTTTCCCGGCACTTATATATGTATGGTTGTATGCATTATGGATGGTTTTACTTGGTTTTATGACTGGCATTATTTAATCCTTACCCTGAGATTCATGTTAGCGGTCATTCGCTAATCCCTTCTACTGGCAGTTGTATACCCATATTATATAAGAACCGGCCACTCTACTTCTCCTAGTTATAATACAAACTCGATATTATCATTTGGACTGAATTGGTAAGCTTCCATCCTTTCAAAAGGCATCATTTCATGTTGTGAATTCTCTTTAGACATTTTTCTTTTATATTGGATATTGGTTTTGGCAATAGTTGGGGGCATGTCCCAACTGAATTTGTTTACTCTTTTGGATAGAGGATTTGTGGTACTTCTGGGGATTTTTTTTCTCTTATATTGCATCCCCATTGACTAAGTTGACTTAGAAAAAGGTGAATTTATTATGGTATGATTCTTATGAGGGTAGTTTTGAGAAGCTAAAGTTTAATTAACTGCGGCCCCAACCTTGACACTACTTGATGGTACTAATAGTTTTGTTATCTATTATGATGTATTTCGGGAGGGACTGGGTTGTGTTTTGATACAACATGGCAAGGTGGTTGCATATGCTTCTAGGCAGCTAAAGGTTCATGAGAAAAATTATTCGACTCATGATTTGGACTTGTTAGATGTGTTGTTTTCCTTACAAATTTGGCGACACCTTTTGTATGGGGTGTAGACATTTATTCTGATCACAAGAGCCTGAAATACATGTTTACTTAGGAAAATCTAAAGAACTGTGACATGAGTCTCCACTACTACCCAGGTAAAGTTGACATAGTTGTTGATGCTCTTAGCAGGTTGTCCATGGGAAGCTTATCTCATGTGGACAAGAAGAATTAGTATTTGGTAAAGTATTTGATAGTTTAAGAGGTGCCAAAGTCATCTCTTTGTGCTGAGGTAAAAGAGAAGCAAGTGTTGGACCCTATCTTGATGCAAATTATGAATGATATAGGTAGGTAGAAGATGATAGTTTTCGATATTGGTGGTGATGGTATCTTAAAGTACCAAGGTAGATTATGTGTTCCCTATATTGATGGGTTGCAAGATAGAATTTTGGCTAAAGCTTATGAGTCGCATTATATGATTCATCCTGGTTCAACAAAAATGTATCATGATCTCAAGGATATTTATTGGTGGAATAATATAAAGTGGAATGTGGAAAATTTTATGGCTAAGTGCATGTTGTGTCTGCAAATAAAGGTGGAGTACTTGAGGCTCGGTGGGTTGACTTAAGAGACTGAACTGCAAGTATGGAAATGGGAAATAATTAATATGGATTTTCTTTTAACGGCCTTCCGCGGTCTCGCCAGCAACTTGATACTATTTGGGTCATTGTGCATAGGATGACTAAGCCTGCTCATTTCTTTCCAGTGAGGATAATTTTTTCTGTTGAGGACTATGCAAATTTATATATCCAAGAGATACTGAAGTTGCATAGTTCACTCGTTTCTATCATTTATGATTGAGGTACTTAGTTCTTATCTCACTTTTTGCAATCCTTTCATAAGGGTTTACGAACTAAGGTGAGCCTCAGTACTGCTTTCCATCCACAAATGGAAAGGCAAGTGAAAAGGACAATTCAAGCCTTTGAAGATATGCTTTGGGCTTGTGTATTTTATTATGGTGGTAGTTGGGTTGACCACTTACCTCTCATAAAATTTTCCTACAACAAAACTTATCACTCTAGCATTGGTACGATTCCGTTTGAGGCCTTACATAGTAGGAGGTGTAGGTCTCCTATTGGGTGGTTTGTGGTTGGTGAAGATAAGTTATTTGGCCCTGATTTGATTCACCAAGCCATGGAAAAGGTAAAGGTGATTTGGCATACGCTTCAGGCCACCCAAAGTCACCAAAAGTCCTATGCGGATATAAGGCAAAGGGAATTGGAATTGAATGTTAGTGATTGGGTGTTCTTGAAGATGTCTCCCATGAAGGGAGTAATGCGGTTTGGAATGAAGGGGAAGCTTAGTCCCTGTTATGTTGTTTCGTACTTGTTTTTTAATGGTTTGATAATGTTGCTTATAAATTGGAGTTGCCTTCTAGTTTGACCTCCATTTGTCCAATGTTTCATGTTTTGTTGTTGAGAAAGTCTGTTGTGTGATCCTTTGACGGTCGTTCCTTTGGAAAAGGTAAGTATTTTGGATTCCTTGTCCGATAAGGAAGTCTTGATTGAGATTATGGACCATCGGTTGTGGACCAAAAATATGGCCTAGGTAAAGGTTCTTTAGAGGAATTAAAAGGTTGAGAAAGCTACTTGGGAAGCCGAGGAGGACATAAAGTCCAAGTACCCATTCCTATTCCCCGCTCCGAATAATCACGCTTAAGGTATATGTATACCTTAGCATCTTTGTTTTCTGACTTTTTTAAAGGTCAGTGTGGGAGTTTTTTTTAGTTAAATCATTCCAACGTATTCCTTGACCCATCATTTAAGGACGAATGATCCTAAGGGGGAGAATGTAACGCCTCGGATTTTTGGTCATTGAAAATTTTTAAAATTTTATCCTCACTGTCATGACTATGACTCACCCTTGAGTCGTAGGATGCCATGACGGGTCCTATGACCCTCGACGCGAGGTCTATTTGACCGGGTGGTTCATTTCCCCTTATTATTATCACATGATTGGGAGATAAGAGTCCCCCATATTATATTACCTGAATGGGTGCTTGTGTCACCTTGATGTGCCAGGAAGTTCGAGTCCCCTCTAGTGCATATGTATACCCTCTGGTACATGTTTGCACACGTACTGTGGCCCTACCAGATGGGGGAGAGCTGGGCCCATATAGGCCATGGGTACCTTCTTATGTTATGATGGTGGAGCTACACTATCCAGGCTAACTTTTAAATTACACATTAAGCCTTGTCCTCTATCTCGGCATGTGATATATATGTATGTGCATTGGATTTAAATGATTTTTAACTGTTGATGATGGCATTATGCTATCCTTATCCCTGATTTACATGCTAGTGTTCAACCCACTAATCATCTCCAGATGTTATATCCCTACGTGATGTAGGCACCGAAGATACCTCTACTTTTATTGCATAGAGTTAGGTAGACCTGTTCAGTTCGTCGGTTAGTTGTGGTGAAGTGATGAACTTCCATTCTCCAGAAGACTTAGACATTTAATCAGTTCTTTTCATAGATTAGAATTGAGAGTTTTAATTATCATTAATACTATCATTATCGTTGTTAGAGTCGGGGACATATCCCGACCAAGACTAGTTTTTGATTCTTTTGTTAGAAGGCTTTGTTAGATTACTGTGGACTTGGGTGACGTTTGCAGGTTGTTAGGCTGATTACCAGTTGACGGTTATAGACATGATTTAAATATCATTAAGTTTATTCTTATGCTATCTTATTATATGTTCGGAATTTATTTAATATTAGGGATGTTGTGTTCACCTGGTTAGGTGCAGGGGATGGTTTCCGGTCCATGTGGGACTTGAGATGCCCATCACGGCCATGCACTGGCTTGAGTCATGAGACTGCCCATTCAATTTGACATTTTAGACTTAATGGCATAGTTCAAATTTCCATCTAAGGTCATTTCGACTAAAATTTGGTTTGACACCTAACTTACCATTTTCTTAACTTCCAATCAATAGCTCGAAATGAGTCTCAGTGCCTCGAGCCCAAACCAAAGGTCCAACTATCCCAAAATCAACATTTTAGAGCTGTTAGAATAGTCAGAGCTGGCATATGAAGTCATATGATTAGATTTTTTGCTCAGTAGCCAATTTGAACTATTGGAGGCTTTAAAACAAGGAATTGGCTCTAAATCCAAATGAACTTCTCGGTAACCAAACTATCAGTCCTAGCAAGTCATAAATGATTTGGGATAGCTGTAGGAAAGCTCTAATGGTGACAATAAGTGGAAATACATAAAAAAAATAGAAGGGTAATTACAACCTTCCTCCTAGATTGGGTTAATTTATAGTATCTATATGATGTTGTGCTAGATTTGGGTTAGAAATTAGGACTTGGAGTTACATTTAGTGTGAATTATATTATTTATCCCATTAAAGGACCGTAATTAGGCATGATTGACTTAACTATTCGTTCTTTAGGTAGAATTGCTATCATAGGACTCAATAAGACGTATTTTGCTTCTTGTAATGATATTGGACACCTTAACCTAGTTCGAGGTAGAATTTTCCTTAGAACAGATTATTGAGGTTAGAAGTGGGCCCCTTTGGTCCACCTTAGGTCAAGATTATTATTGGCTCCTTATAGACTCAATAGGCAGGTTACATTATCTCAATTACATTTTTGGTGTTTGGGAGATGATTAGTTTGGATTCAAGTTCAGCGATTTATGATATTAAGACCTATTCATTCTGGCATTATTGACGATATATAAGTTCTGGTTCAAGTTCAGCAATTGTGATATTAGTTCTAATTCCAAATCCAGTATCTGATATACTATTTTTAGTTTAAGTCCGGCATGGAGAGGTTATTTATGACAGTTATGGAACCAATTCGAATTTTCTATTTACGGTATGGAAAGATCTATGGTTATGATTTTGAGCTGTGGTTAATTAGCATAATTACGTGTCACAAGCAAACCAGGGCTTGGCCGTGATCAGTATCTCAAGTCCCACATGGATAGGAGATCACCCTCTACACCTAACCAACCTAAACACAACATACCCTAAAGTTGGATGAATTCTAAACATATAACAAGATAGAATAAAATAGCTTAAGAAAATTTTAATGCATGTCCATGACCAACCACCGACGATCGGCCAACTGATTGACTGATACTGCCTAATAACCACAGTGGTCCAAACAAAGCCTTCTGACAAAAACCAAAGATGAATATTTATAATGTGTTAGTACATGCCCCCGACTATAGCCAAAACAAGTCTGAACAGTCTGAGATGTAAGAGAACGAAACATGAAATGTAGACTTATGATATATGGAATATCACTACTTCAATGTCAACTCATGAGCTTATACCAAATCCCAATCACTGAGAAAGAAGAGTAGAAGCATGACCAATTCGTGCATCGTGTAGGGATATAGTATCCGAAGACGGTTAGCGGGGTGAACGCTAGCATGTAAACTCGGGGATAAGGATAACATAACGTCGTGATTAACAGTTTATAATCATTCAAAACCAATACATATAATCAAATGTATATACATATATACTTCACATGCTAGGATAGGGAACAAGGTTTTACATGCACGTAAAACTTTAGCTTATATTGTGTAGCTCAACCATCATAACATGTACCCACGGGCTATATGGGCCCCCAGCTCTCACCCCCCCCCCCCCCAAGTTGTGCTCCAGTGCGTGTAGCCATACAAACTAGAGAATAATCTCATATATATGCACATGGGGGACTCAAACCTCTCAACATATACCAAGGTGACTTAAGCACCCGATCATGTAATAATTTATGGGGTACTCGAATCTCCTTAATCATGAAATAATAATGAGGGGGACTCGAACCTCCCTGGTCACTTTGACCCCCACATCGGCAAATGCAATTTCCAGTATTGATACTCAGACCTCTACTTTCACGATTCAGCTACACAAACCTTAGTAGAGCCCAATTAAAACAAGTATCATAAATTCCCATTTGTTGAACCATATTCCACATTAAGGAATACATTGTTGGTATCGTCATTCCAACTACACTTGCAAAGTAATAACATCATGCCAAAACAATTTCCATTAACTTGGGGGGAACAACTCCCTTTGTTCATTAAACCAGACCATTGTGTTTCAAATACCTCTTTATATCATGCAATAGTTCAAGACTAGTTCAATTTCATAAATTCCGGCAGTTCTCATAATTAAGAACCAATTTCACATCATAGGGTTGGAGTCATAACCTCTTCAAAAGTCACAAGTTTAGAAAATTCACAATTCCCTAGTTCACTCACCATTCCTGTGGACCCACAAGTTTGAAACCATAATTAAAGCATGAATAATTATATGTAAACCATGGGAAAACATTGTTAAACAATTAAACAATGAACATTAAAAATCCCCAACCCTTGTTTCAAACCAACATAAACATCTCATGAACAATACTTTAAAAGACATGCTTTTATAAAATTAATAATAAGGGAAGAGTAACATGCCTTAAACACTAAGAAATTTGGAGAGAATTCTACCTTTGAGCCCTTAGATGACCAACTAGATGAAACCCTAGCTTGGCTTGCTTGAGGGAACTAAGAGATCCTTTGGAGTGTTTGAGAAGTTATTTAGATTAGTTTCTGAGTGTTAATGACACCCTAAAGGCATTATAAGTCACGGGTTTTAACTTGGATAAAAGAGAAAATGTCTCGAATTCCCTTAACTTAAAAGCTAAAAAAGTGTTTCCTTTAACTATGAGTCAACCACTAAATCATAGCCACTCCTTATGACTCATCACCATGAGTCATAACCAAGGTAGTACCACAAAGGTACCTTACAGTGCAATTATTACAACTCATCCACGAGAAACATAATGGGACCCTACGACTCATAGGGTCCAATCGTAATCAACACATAACCCATACTGGGACTTACACTGTACATCTTATGATTACCCCTAACGACTCGTAATATCTCCTTACGGCTCATAGTGATCCACTCATACTTAGAAAAAAATCATGCCACAAACTTACATGATTTGGTTATGACTCATCATGAGTCTTTATGATGAATACCCTCAATTCGTACCCAGTATAGTAACTTCAACACCATTTTGTAGACACCTTACGACTAAGGTCACATGACACGTCCAGACATCCTATGACTCGTAAAGAGAGTTGTAGTCAAAGCAGGAAGCTCAAAACATAAAAAAATTTTAAGGACAAAAAACCTGGGGTGTTATACTCCCCCCTTAAGATCATTCATCCTTAAATGACAGGACAAGGTATTTGTTAGCATGATTAGACCCCAAACATCACTACTCTTACCTTTAAGACAGAAAACAAAGATACCAAGGAATTTACAATCTTTCTTTAACAAAGACAGAAAACAAAATAGTAAGGACTTACACATACCTTAAGCACAATTGTCTGAATCAGGAAACAAGAACGGGTACTTGGACTTTATGTCCTCCTCGGCTTCCTAAGTAAATTCCTCAACCTCTTGGTTCTGCTACAGAACTATCACTGAAGACACATCCTTAGTTCATAATCGACGGACTTGTCGATCCAAAATTTCTATCGAAACGTCCTCATAGGACAAAGAATCTGAAATATCCACCTTTTCTAAATGTACAACCATCGAAGGATCACCCATGCACTTTCTCAACATTGACTCATGAAACACCGAGTAAATAGACTCAAAATCAAAAGGCAACTCTAATTCATAAGCAACAATACCAATCTTGTTCAAACCAAGTACAGACCGACATAACAGCGACTAAGCTTCCCCTTCTTCCTAAACCACATCACTCCTTTAATGGAAGATACTTTTAGGAAAACCTAATCTCTAACATCAAATTCAAAGTCCCTTTATCTCGTGTCCATATGGAACTTTTAGCGAATTTGGTGGTCTTAAGCCTATCCCAAATCACCTTTACCTTTTCCATTGCTTGGTGAACCAAATTTGGGCAAAACATGTTCACTAACTTTAAACCACCCTATAGGAGATCTACATCTCCTGCTATACAATTTCTCAAAAGGAGCCATACCGATGCTTGAATTATATTTGTTGTTGTAAGTAAACTCTATGAGTGGCAAGTGGTTAACCCAACTACCACTATAGTCAATTATACAAGCCCAAAGTATATATTCCAAAACATGGATCATTTTTTTTTCTTGCCCATTCATCTCTCGGTGGAAAGCAATGCTAAGGGTCACCTTAATTCCTAAGACTCTCAAAAAAACTCCAAAAGTGAGATGAGAACTGAGTACCCCGATCTGATATGATGGAAACTGGAGTATAATGCAACTTCATGATTTCCTCAATGAATATCTTTGCATAATCCTCATAAGAGAAATTAGTCCTCACTGGCAAAAAATGAGCAGACTTAGTCATCCAATCCATGATGACCCAAATTAAATCAAACCACTGGCAAGGCCACAGAAGATAGATAAAAAAATCCATATTAATTATCTCTCATTTCCACACTGGCAGCTCAATCTCTTTAGACAACCCACTGGGCCTCAAGTGCCCTACTTTCACTTGTTGGAATACCTACACTTACCCCCAAAATTGGCCAAATCTTACTTTATATTATTCCATCAATAAATCTCCTTAAGGTCATGATACATCTTCATTGAACTAGGGTGGATCGTATACCGTGACTCATGGGCCTCAACCAAAATCCTACCTCGCAACCATCAATGTCGGGAACAACAACCTTTTGTGGTACCTCAAGATACCATCCCCGCCAATCTTGAAAATCACCATCTTCTACTTACCTACATCAGTCTTGATTTGCATTAAGATAGGATCCATCATATGCTTTTGTTTTACCTCAGCTCTAAGAGATGACTTTTCCACTTCTTGAACAATTATGCCATCATTCTCGAAATCTAAGAGACAAACTCTGAGATTAGACAAATAGTGAATATCCATCACCAAATCCCACTTCTTCCCATCCATATGAGATAAGATTCTCATAGATAACTTGCTAAGAGCATCGACAGCCATGTTAGATTTACCTAGATGGCAGTGAATACTAAGATCATAACCTTAAGTATCTCAAGCTACCTCCTTTCCCTAAGATTTAACTTTTTTTGAGTGAACACGTACTACAGGCTCTTATAATCAGAATAAATTCAACATAAACTCCATACAAATAATGTTTCAAGATCTTCAATGCAAATACTACAGTTAATTACACTAAGTCATGAGTCAAATAATTCTTCTTATAACCGTTCAATTATCTAGAAGCATAAGTAATTACCTTTCCATGTTGCATTAACATATAACTAAGTCCCACTTGGGACACATCACAATAGACCACAAAACCATCTATACCTTTGGGTAGGGTCAACATCGAAGTCGAAGTCTACTTTTCAAAACTAACTTCACAATGATCCAACCATAAAAACTTTGTCTTTTTTGAGTTAGCTTGGTCATAGGGGCGGCAATAGAAGAGAAGCCCTCTACTAACCTTCTATAATAACTGGCTAAAGAAGCTTCGAATATCAGTTGGAGTCATGGGTCTAGGATATTTGATAACCACCATAACTTTTTATTGATCTACCATAATCTCTTCATAAAAAACAATATAACCCAGATAAGTCATAGCATTTGGCCAGAACTCATATCTAGAGAACTTAGCATACAAGCACTGATCCTTTAGGGTCTGCAATATATGGTAGAGGTGATCAGCATGATCTACCTCACTCTTTAAATAAACCAAAATATCATTGATAAATAAGATCATGAACAAATCTTGAAACTAATG
The DNA here is from genome assembly GCF_002878395.1 of Capsicum annuum. Taxonomy (NCBI): domain Eukaryota; kingdom Viridiplantae; phylum Streptophyta; class Magnoliopsida; order Solanales; family Solanaceae; genus Capsicum; species Capsicum annuum. Next base: position 121,084,560 of record NC_061113.1, read on the forward strand.
GAAAACCTGATTCATAGGATCTATAAATAGGGTCGGGGCATTGGCTAAACCAAAGGACATCATCAAAAACTTAAAATAACCATAATAAGTTTGGAAGGTAGTCTTAGGGATATCTAACTCCCTAATCTTCAACTGATGGTACCCAGGCTGAAGATCAATATTGGAAAGGAATTTAGCACCCTGGAGCTAATCAAAGAGATCATCAATCCTCAGAAATAGATACTTATTCTTTATGGTTACTTTATTCAATTGACGATAATCAATACAAATTAGAAGAAAACCATCCTTTGATACTCTGTGGTAACACAGCACTGTCGATGGTTAAAATAAAGAATTTATGCTTGGACTTAGGTTGTCTTAGTAAATATGATGTGGTTTTTTGGTTATTGTAGGTAAAACGGGTAAACAATAGCCTTGGAATAAAATTGACAAAAAAAACACTAAAAAGATGAAGTATGTAGATGATATGAGTCAGTATACCATTCGTCAACATACCATATAGATCATAGGTCGACTCATAAGCACAAAAGTGGCAAATGCCAAGCAGAAAAGTTAAGCAAAGAGAAAATATGACTATAGAGTATGAGTTGTAAAGCATGGGTACGGGTCATGACAAGGAACCATAAAGAAAAAAGCAACTCAAGTATCCATATAGAGTTAAAGTCATAAAAAATATGAGTCGGAAGTTTGAGTAGGATTCGTATGGACAAATCATAAATATACCAGTGCCTAGAGCTTTAAAAGACAAATGCCCAGGTGGTAACAAAAGAAGGCCTCAAGTCATATGGTCAAGGTACGACTCATGAGGATGATTCGTAAAGACAACAAAAACCTAGAGCCCTAGAAGACTAGGCACTTAAGAACATACGATTAGCATAGTATGACTCATAAGAATACCTTATGAGTTGACTAAGCAAGTCGTACCTTGTGCTGACATTACTTTTCCTATTCTATTTTAATTAGTATTTGTGGGTTATTTTTAGAGAATATAAATACCTTAGGGTTATTCCTTTATTAGGTTATGCACTTTTACAATACTTTTACTACTTTTTATATATTTTGATCATTACGATTGTGTTCTTGAGATTTTTGGGTTCTTATTCAATTGAAGGCTTTAGATTATATTCATCTTAATATTGTGCAATTAACTACATATTTTCTCTATATATTATCATAGGTTGTTGCAACATAAACATGAGCAGCTAGTTTTCTTGTCTAAGGTTTTGGGAACCATGGTGGATTAACTGCATAAAGAAAGTAGGAGATTTATCTGTTCTTAAGTAGTTAGATGTATCTTAATATTCTTTGTATTAATTGACCTTAAAGCAACTAAAGAAGCTTGTAGATTGCATGCATTTGAGAACGTCCACACAAGGTAGTTCAAGATTGGGAAAAGAGAATTAAAGTAGTAATTTGAGATTCACATCCATCTTATTATTCTACCATCTCATCTAATCAACTTGATACTCAAAAGGTAAGAGTTGAGTTAATGTTATAGACAAGGAAAAATAAGGTGACGCCTTGAGACTCAAGAGGTAAAGGGTGAGATTTATTAAGACATTTACAAGATGGTTGATAATACATAGCTTGTCGACTTTACATGCAGAGTGGTAGAATAGGTGGGTTAAACACAATAAAGTTATGAAGTTGAGAAGCCAAAGGGAACATAGTCCTAGTGTTCGTCTTGTATTATTTACAAACTCAAAGAATTCAAGTTTGGTTACTACTTATGATTGATTTCCAAATACCCCCATTTACTTTTCTGCACTGCTCGTGAAATTTAGCAAATTAAGCAATTGTTCAATATTTTCCTTATGTGTTCACCCCAAGCCGGTTTGGGTTGCTATATTTGCCATCAATCGTAGCATACTGCTTTGGAGGTTAGTTTTTTGTGACACCAAATTTCTACGTCCTTGCTGGGGAAAATGGTGTGAATTATTGATTGAAATTGGTAAAGTTTATAGGTATTATTTTATATTATTGATTTGGCATATGTCGGTTTATGTCATAAACTAGGAGAAGAGGTAATACCTTACTTCTTTTTAATCCAGAGCCAAAAATAATTCTTTCAATATTAAGAAGGATACCAAGGCAAGTTTGTAATGGTGTTCTTGCTGGGGTTGAAGACCCTCATCTTATGCCTCCCCTACTACCTAATGATCTATAGAATATGGTTGATAGATAGACTGAATGATTATTAGCAGCAGTAGCTGAGGAAGCACAATTAGCTAAAAAGGCTAGGGTAGCCCAGCAAGTAGCTCTAGCCAATCTAAGACAAGTGGCCAAGCATTAAGGTAGAGTTCAAATATGCAGAGCTCTAAAAATTCCTGCTTATCAATATCTTCAGCCATATAACAAAGATAAGGACATAGGATATGTTGAACCTGCTAAAACAGGAGCCATCATACCTCCTTCTCTACCACCTAATGTTAAATTTAACATCACTAGTGTAATTATCCAATTACTAAACTTGAAGGGTGCATTTTTAGGATCAACAACTGATGATACAAACATGCATCTTGCCAACTATATTGGGATCTATACATCGTATGCTATTCTGGGGGTAGATAGAAAGCTTTAAGATTAAGGTTGTTCCTATTCTCGCTGACTGGAGATGCATCACTATGGTTAGGGAAACTTTCATGAGGTTCAATCACTACATGGAATAAGTTGGATAGACAATTTTTGAATAGATTTTTCCCTCTTACAAGGATTCTATAGTTGAAATAAGAAATCTCAAATTTAGATAGTTGTCTATAGAATCCATGTACGAGGCATGGTTTAGATTCAAGAAGAAGCTGAACATGGTACCTAATCAGAATCACATGATTCAATTTGTTGTAAATCTTCTATACATCACTAAATATCAGCTCAAGAGTAATGGTAGTTACTATTTTGGAAGGTGCATTCATGCATCTTCGATAGGACGCTATGCAAGAGATGTTAGATAAGATTTTGGTGACCAATTGAGGTTGGTATACTAGAGACACTGAGCTTGGAGTAGGTATATATGCTATTAAAGTAGCTAATGATTATGGAGCTGGTCATGATTTGGTAGCACAGGAGGTTGCATAGCCTTAGACAAATATTAGGCTTCTTACAAAATAATTCACAATAATGAGTGCTAAGAGTGAATGCAATTAGGGCATAGAAATCCACATCTCAAATTTTTGAGATTGAATCTGAAGAGGAAGTAAAGTATCTTGATCATCAGTTAAAGGATTTTTTAGCCCTAAGGCATGGGAATCAAGGCTAAAAATATTATAATAATTGATACAGAGACAAGAGAAGAGATCGAGATGGTGATTAGAGACTCAAAGATAACTACAAAGAGAAGACTGACAGATACGCACTACCAGGTAGCTAAGATACTAAGTCTAGAATGGAAGCAATGTTGTCGAAACTAGTCAAAGTCCAAGAAATTCAAGAGAGTTGTCTTAAGGAGATTAAGGAAAACCTGTCAGGGATGAATCAGAAAATTGAGTCACATACTACTACAATCAAGCAACTGGAGAAGTAGTATGGCCAGATGTTGGCCACATTAAATCCAAGGCAACCTAGTACTATTCTTAGTAATATGGTGGTAAATCCAAAGAATAATGGTAATGGCTATGCCATTACCATTCAGAGTGTTAAACCCACCATAAATTTTCCTGTACCCACTATAGATGAACAAAAAATAATGATCATTCTATTGATGTAGAGAGTAATAGCAAGCAAGATAAAGGAAAAGATGAGGACGAAGAGCCTATTTTAAAGACCATCCTGAGACCTCACCCTCCTTTTCCTCAAAGGCTAAAAAGAAGCAAGAAAAAGGTAAGTATCAAAAAACATTTATCTATGTTAAAGGAGTTATCAGTCAATATTCCACTTGTAGAGGCATTAGATGAAATGCCAGGATATGAAAAACTCATGAAGGATCTAATTCCATAAAAAGGTTAGTTAGTTATGAGTCAGTCAATAATATTCATCACTGCGGTGTTGTAGCCACTAGATCATTGGTAGAGAAGGAGGATCCTGGTGCTTTCACCATACCTTGACCCATTGGATCTTTTAACTTCACTCGAATATTATGTGATATGGGAGCAAGTATAAACCTTATGCCATTAGTAGTGTTTAAGTAGTTGGGGTTGGGAGCTCCCACACCAACCACCATGAGACTAGTGATGGCAGATAGAATACTGAAAAAGATAGTTGGTATTCTATATGATGTATTGGTGAAGGTGGCCTCTTTCATTTTTCCTGCTAATTTTGTGATATTAGACTGTGAAATGGACTCTCAACTTCTAATTATTTTGGGAAGGACATTCTTAGCTATAGGAAGGGAATTGATTAATTTAGAGTTAGGACATCTGATTCTAAGATTCAATGATGAGCAGTGATATTCAACGTATATAAATCCCTGAAGCATCCGGATGAGTTGAGGGTAATATCTATGATTGATGTGTTTGATGAAAAGATAAACTTATTCCATAATATTAATGTAGTGATTATTTGGGATGATGTTTCTAATATTGTTCCTATTGAAGAAAGTCTAGGTTTTGAAGCTCTAGCAGCCGGGATCATAAACTTCGACAGTGAGGGTATTGATGACTATGATGAGATGGTATGTGAACTCTATGGGAGTATGTCTTATACTTATACGCCAAAGATGCTTGATTGGGATCTAAATAATAGAAGCACTCTACGTACTCGCCTATCTATTGAGGATCCACCCATCTTAAAGTTGAAGGCCCTCCCCTCTAATCTGCAATATATATTTTTGGGGGCCAACAACACTTTGCCAGTAATTATTGCAACTGACTTGATTCAGACAAAAGTGGAAGCCTTGTTATCAATGCTACAGAAATTCAAGAGGGCTGTTAGTTGGTCCATTGTACATATTCTGGGTATCCTACTTAGTTTTTGTACTTATAAAATTTAACTTGAAGCAGATTGTATTACAAGTACAGAAATCAGTTGACTCAATCCTCTATACAGGAGGTGGTAAAGAAAGAGATAATCAAGTAGTTTGACGCTTGTATAGTGTACCCATTGCTGTTAATAAGTGGGTTAGCCTGGTATAATGTGTTTCAAAGAAATGCGGTATTATTGTCATACCTAATAAAAAGAATAAACTAGTGATTAATAGATAGTGTGTATAGATTATAGGAAACTGAATGCATGAACTAAGAAAGGCCACTTTACCATGCCCTTTATGGACTAGATTCTTGATAAACTTATGGTCAGAGGGTGGTTTTATTTTCTGGATGGGTATTTGGGTTACAACCAAATCACTAGTGCTCTTTAAGTCCAAGAGAAGACAACCTTCTCTTGTCTTTTTGGGACCTTTGCATTCAAACATATCCTAGTTGGGTTATGTAATGCTATAGCCATGTTTTAGAGATGTATGATGTCAATCTTCTTTGATATGGTAGAATATACCATTGAAGTATTATGGATGATTTCTCAGTAGTTGGTAATTATTTTGATGACTGCTTGATTCACTTGGAAAATGCTCTACGAAGATGTGAGAAATGTAACTTGGTACTTAAATGGGAAAAGTGTCATTTCATGGATAAAGAAGGCATTGTTCTTGGGCACAATATTTCAGAAAAGGTTATAGAGGTAGATAGATCTAAGATTAAAGTGATCAAGAAATTACCTCCACCAATTTCTGTGCAGGGTATTCGAATCCTTTTAGGAAATGCTGAATTTTACAGGTGATTCATTAAGGATTTTTCAAAGATAGCCAATCCTCTTTATAGGATACTTGAGAAAGAGGTGAAGTTTGATTTTAATTAAGCATGATTGAAGGCTTTCTAATGGCTAAAAGAGAAGTTGATGGCAGTTTCTACCATAGTGTCCCCTGATTGGTCCTTGCCATTTAAGATTATATGTGATGCAAGTTGAGTGGTCCTAGGTGTTATACTAGGACAATGAAAAGAAAAGATCCTGCATCCTATCTATTATACCATAAAATCACTAAACCCTACTCAAAAGAACTATACAATTACCGAACAAGAGTTATTATGAGTAGGTTTTGCCTTTGAGAAATTTAGGTCTTATTTAATTGAGCCAAAGGTAGTTGTACACACTGATCATAGAGAATTGAGGTACTTAATGGTGAAAAAAGATACAAATCCTAGACTGATTAGGTGGGTCCTCTTGTTGCAAGAGTTTGATTTCGAGGTCAAGGACAGAAAAGGTACTGAAAATCAAGTTACGGATTATTTGTCTAGACTTGAAGAAAAAGCTATGCATAAAGTTGAAGATGGACTCGAGATTGATGATAGTTTTCCAAATAATCAGATATCAGTAGCTTCTTAAGATCTAATTCCATTGCTTTCTGACTATCCAAATTACCTAGCAAGTGATCTAGTCCCGGAAGATCTTTCCTTCCAATAGAGAAAGAAGTTTATGCATGAGGTAAGGAAATTTTTTGGGGTTAAGCCTTATTTATCAGAATTTATATGGATGGGATTATTTGTAGATATATACTTGAGGTAGATATGATGAGCATACTTAAGGCTTGTCATTCTTCACTAGTTGGGGGTCATCATTTAGAAACCCGCACAGCCCATAAAATCTTGAAATGTGGGTACTACTGGCCAATAATTTAGAAAGATACACATAATTTTTCTTCATCTTGTGATCAATGTCAATGCCAAGGTAACATCTCTAGATGCCATGAACTTTCTATGGCTACTATTTTAGAATTGGAATTTTTTTATGTATGGGGTGTGGATTTCATAAGACCTTTTATGACTTTTTTGGGTATGAATTATATCCTTGTGGTAGTGGACTATGTCTCTAAATGAGTGGAAATAGTTAAGCTCCCCAATAATGAAGTTAGAAGTGTCGCAGCCTTTTTGAAAAAATATATCTTCTCTCAATTTGGCACGTCACGTGCTATCATTAGTGACGGTGGGTCAGATCTTTGTAATTATCTATTCGAGAGTCTAGTTGAAAAGTATGGAGGGAAACACAAGGTGGCAACACCTTATCATCTACAGACTAGTAGACAGGTTGAGGAGTCCAATAGAGAAATTAAGTCTATCTGGGAAAAGACAACGAATGCCAATAGGACTGATTGTTCACGAAAGTTAGATGATGCATTATGGGTTTACCAAACAGCTTTCAACACTCCCATTAGTGCTTTCCTTATCAGCTAGTATATGGAAAGGATTGTCGCTTGACTATGGAACTTAAACATAAAGCACTGTGGGCATTGAAGAAGTTGAACTTATAGTGGAAGGATACAACATTGGACTGCTTATGCTTCTCAAAATGAGACGTACCCTCTGGATATGACTTGTCACCTTGAATCGTATCTACTCCAGAACCTAGGTAAAGTTCTATGTCTTTACAAATGAAAGAAAAGACACATAAGCTTTGGTTATGAGTCATACACATAACTCGTAACCAAACTTTATAAGTCGAGGATCGTAAGTCAACCTAGCCTAATCCACTGGTTTTAAACAAAAGGGGATAACCAGTTAGAGTACCTGATACTACGAAACATAAAATACCTCCATTATTGACTGATTTTGAATCTCTGAATGCATTAGTTCACTCTAAAACACAAATAAATTTGTTGGGTTCCATCATGTTTCACAAAATTAATAAGAATTGGGGCAAAAATGTGGTGCAATTGAAGAATCTGAAAAATCTCAATACTTAAGTAAATTTTTTTGAACTCAAATGCTTTATATATCAAGTTAAAGTTGAAAATAAGTTGAAATTTTAGCATTTCTTTAAGTGAATATCTATGAGCATTGCAAATTTGGACCTTGGTGCTGAAAAATAAAGTTTGAAATAAGGATTTAGGGGTGAACTTGAATGTGCGTATTGAAAATGTATGTTTTTAAACTAAATTAGGGTGGTAATGTTGTATACTAAAGGGTAGATTGGGATTGCATATTGGAACCAACTTATAAGTTAAACTGTTATGTTGCAGTGGTTACGATGCTCTTTACAGTTCATACTCATAAGTAAAGAGTCATTATGAGACTCATAACCACTGACAACATAAAAGTCTCAATGAGTATAGGTTTTGGTAAGGGTACGACTTGCCTATGTTAGTCATAACCAACCCCTACGACTCGTAATAACTGGGTAGATGAATATAAGAGAACTTTGTTTCAGGTTATCTTATGAGTATTGGTAATGAGTTGTAAACTACCCAGCAAACATTGATCTATTTTTATCTATCTTACGACTTAGTCATATGAGTCATACCTAACTTATATGACTCAGACCCCCCAGTCGTAACATAAACAGAACATGCATACTAACATCTAATTCTTTAGTTTTTCTTTCCTTTTCTTAGTATTTACTAATGAGTGTATGCATACAGGAAATATGGCTCCAAAAGATGACTCCTCCATGAAGAATACCAAGAACAAGCTTGCCCCAAAATCTATCAGTCGATAAATTAAGACAAAATCATCCAGCAGTAGTGGGGACCTTTTTAAGTATCCCATGAAAAGGAAATATGACCCAAGGTAAAAATGACCTTCGGGGAAAAAGGTCGTCGCCTAGAGGACAAACTTCCCAGGGGATCCAAAAAGAAGAACCCACATACCTCACCAATGAGGTGTACCCCTAATTACATATGTACCCTTATCGACTGATATACCACTAAGTGTACCGGGAACAACCGGTGCCACAATTACAGAGATAGTCCCAGTAGCTAATGGGATGACTATTTAGGATGGTGGACCCAATCTAAGGGTCCACATGATGATGATACATAAGCTAGTGACTTGAGGGCCCAAATATGTCCTTGATCCCTATTTTACTTTGTTATATGCACTGGGGACAGTGTATAGGGTTTAAGTTAGGGGTGGGGGTGTACCAAGGTTACCACGGGTTATACTTACTATGTTTCAAAGCCATGGCCACAATCTAAAAATTGCTTGGGAACCAGCATGTTTTGCATATTTTGTTGATGTGTTTTTTTGTTGTGTGTGTGCTGGATTAGCTAAAAATAGGAAGAAAATTTGTACTTATGGTAGTAGATCTAATTTTGAGTTTTAATAATTGTGTTGAAAAATTGATACCCCTTCTAAAATTTTGTTGATTATGTGATATGTGTATGTGTAAGGGACGACTGTGAATATGATAATGTTATTAGAATTAGGGGTATAACAACTAGGGAAAATAATTTCAGAACTAGATGAGTAGTACCGAGCAATATGACCTTGTGCGAGTGTCTGAGGCATTACCCAATTCCCAATATGTCAGAATCTAGAACTTGTCTGGTTACTCTTAATTAAGGTTCAAGATAGTTGAATAGGATATGATCATAGGCCATTTTTGTTTTAAGTCCACTCGAGCCTAAATTCCAGACAAAATGTATTATTAATCCCTTGATCTAATAATTTGAGCCTAATAAACCTAGTTTTGTTGATTATACTGATTTCACCTTCCCATTTTACTTATAATGAACTTGTATTGACCTTGGTCCTCTTTGAGGGTGGCTATTATAAGGGTGCATAGGAAAAATGAGTATGAAGAAGACGTGTAGAAGAAAAAATAAAAAAGGATAGGTGCAGCGAAAATAAAAGAAAAATAAAATTGAAAGAAAAGGAAAATAAAGTGAGAAAAGAAAATAGTACCTGGTCCATTTTGAATGTGCTCTAGAAGAAAAGGGGAGACATAAGGGTGGAAATAAAATAAAGAAAAAGTAGAAAATAAATGGATCCCAAATAAAGTGCAGTGTCAAGGAGGCATATTCACTAAAAAATCCCAAAAATATACCATACCATCCCAAAACCTATGTTACAATCAAATGAATTCCTTTAGTAACCCTATCTCGACTATTTGAAAACTCAGAAAGAGAGAATATGGGTAAGCCTATGGTATTCAGTATACACCAGTGAATACTTCTTTCTGAGTGAGAGAGTCTTCTGTAATATCTCTGAATAATTTAGTTTATCTAAAATGAGTGAATGGAATTTCTTTGATTGTGAGCGCACATGGGTCATGTTGCTTAGTAATGAGTGGTGAGTTTACCACTCATTCGTACTCATTATTCATGCATATTTCCTAGGTTTGAATGAATAAATGAGACAAAATCCATGAATAGATGCACTAATATCCACTCTTTATAGGTATAAAGCTAAGGAGACCAAAAAGATGCGGATTGGAGCTAAAAAGAATAAAAAGGGAGCAATGAAGAGTGCAGCTGAAGACTTGGACTACGTCAGCCTCGGTTACCATAACTGCGGTCCTCGCTCTATGGTTGAGGTTAGTCAAGAGAGTCAGAGAAATACGGTCGTGGCACATGACCACGATCATATTGTCGTGGTCACAGACAGCCATGCATGACCGTGGTCAAGCAGGAATATGCCCTGGGGAATATCTGTAAAAGCACTGAGATGCCCCCAAGACATATTTAAGAATAAACCCTTTCCTCTTTAGGATATCTTAGCTCATAAGATATTTTAAACTTGAATACTTAAAACCCTAATCTTAGGCAAGTGTGTAATCAACTTTGAAGGCTAAATTTCTTTGACTTTTTGTGAAGAATAAATGTGTTGGAGAATCCTTATGGTATATCTCTCTTTACTTTTTCCATGAGTAGATAAATAATTTAGTCTTGGGATTATGTTGAATTAGGGTGTAATTGTGTGTGGGTATTCTTGTGTTTGCATGAATTTTAGTTGTTGAGTATGGATTCCACTATTGCTTGAGCTTACAGGTTAGAATTTGATGGGTGAAAGCCCCAAATCTCCAAATAGGATTGATGGGTAAAAGCCACAAACTCTAGAAACCCTTTGTCATCCTCGAAAGAGGGATGGAGATAAATATTAGGTAACTATAACATCCTTAAAAGAGGGTTATAGGGGGACAAAGCAATGGTAAAAAATTAGCCTATGGCTTACTACCCTTTGCAATCTTAAAAATAAGTGTATTAGGAGTTTAAATTATGTCAAGAGCATCATCCGAGCAATACGGATGCTTGATTGAGGTATTGGGTGATTGTGAAAATATGTACACTTGTTAGGTGCTCGAAAGATCCAATGGGTGAAATCGTTAGGGTTTTATTAAAAGATTGACCCCATGATCTTTGACCTAGCCTATACGTTAATCAATAACTAAACTTCATGATGAACCAACATTAACCCGCATGGATTAACCCTAGGTAGACTTAATCCTAAGATTCCCTCAAATCTTGAACTCTAAGTAAAAGTTTCATTCATCGAGCATTTTCTTGAGTGTGTTGCAAAAAGTTTTCAAACAACCCCCTCCCGCATTTCATTTTACATGTCATTTTTATTAGAATTTAGGGTAATCTCTTAGTAAGTTGAACATCCATAAAGTTTGAAGTCTATAATTTCACTCATTGGGATTTGACGCCAATTCGAATTAGGTTACTTCACAACGATCACCTCACCCCTAATTATGGGAGTGAGTTGAGTATTATCAAAATGGTGCAGTTATCGGGGAGTGAAATATAAATTTTACTTATGTGGTGTTATTTTTACTTGGGAGTATCCGGAGTGTCGCACTTTATTTTCTTTATTGTTTTTGGATATTTTGTAGGTAATCTTAGCATAACCAAAACTATGAGTGAAGGAACCAATCATGTGGAGTCCCTTGATGAAACCACTCATGGAGAAAGTCACTTCAATAGTAGGAGTCATACGAGTGAAAACCATATCCCACCTCTCCATGGGAGCGGGACATTTTATATGACTAGTGTCATGCTTTATGTGTTGCAAGTAAAGGGGCTATATGGTGTCCAAGCCCATGAGGATCCATATGTTCACTTGAAAAATTTCTTAGAAGTTTGTACTCCTTTCAATATCTCTCGTATGACTCAAGAGTCCTTTCGGCTTTGGCTATTCCCATTCTCACTAACAGGTAAAACATTGTTATGGTTCTGCACACTACCTATAGCTTTTCTCACTTCATGGAAGGATCTCACAAAGGAATTTTTAGATCAATACTCCTCTCCATCCAAGTTGTGTCACCCGAGAGATAAAATCAAGAGATTTTGACAAAGGGACAGAGAGCAATTTCATGACCCATGAGAGAGATTTCATAGCATGTTATTTTTTAGACTTCGAGCTTAGATTTTTTATGTTCTTGGGTAATTTTTTCAATTATTTTTCTTTGATTTGGCTATTTAAAGCTTGTTAAATCTCGATTTCAAAAGTGGAATTTGAAAATTTTGGCTTGGAAAGCCTAAATTAGTCATCCTTTAATTTAAACCCTAATTTTAACCCTTTTTCACTTGGATTTTATTTTATGTCTTCCTTTAATCATGGCTAATATATTTTGAACTAAAATTTTAATTTTACCAATTTTTTTGAAAATCCATTTTGGGGGTCCGTTTTGACCATGACCCAAAAATGGGCAATACGTTGGCTTTCTTTTGATGCATAGATTATATATTTGTATGTTTTTTGTTGATTTTCCGCCCTTTTATGAGAGGAAGGCTTTGTGTTAAAGTCTTTCAAACTCAATTTTCTTCATTTGAGATCGGTTATGGCTTAACTTTCTTCGGACTGGGTTGGGTAGTTACTATTGGTATAAATTCATGTTATAGGTGTGGGAACTAATCATGGAAATGGATTTACTATTACTTTTCTCCCTTGTGCGCGACTATGTTGTTATTTAGTGGTTTGAGAAATTATTTGCTATGTGTGGCCGTGTGGGGTCATATATGAAGTTATTGTCCTGGTAATTATATATTTCCTTGCTTTCTTATTGGTGGATAATGTCTAAGTTGGTATTTATATGGTATCAAATGGCATATTTTTCTATATCTTACTCTATTAGTTTATAGACTATATTAGCTTCATGGATGGCTAGCATATTAAGTGGATTTTGTGCTTACATGGTTGATATATTAGTTGGATTTGGAAATTCTCATTCTGGTCGATTGTGAGCTTTACATCCATATATCATATATATTCATGAAACATTGGTATTACTATGGAAATACTGGCTTTCCTGACAAAAAAAGTGACATCTTTAAAAAAAAACCTATCAATCTATGTGTTGGAGAAGAGTAATGGATATTAGATTGTTTTTGGTTATTAGATTGTATATGGGTTGATGAACCCCTCATGGGTCCGACCTTGGGAGAACAGCTCGATAGGTATATACGGAGGTTGTGTGAAAAACTCGTGCATCGCATTATCATCATCATTATCTTCATTGCATTTCTACATATTGTGCACATTCTGTGTTGTATTTTTGTTCTTGATTTGATAACTATCTATTTGTGCTTCCTTCTTGTACGTGTATTTGGTATATATCTATATTGTAGAAATTTTATGAGAGATGGTGTGGGCTACTATTTGGGATATTTTTTTTATTACAGATGGCATGTCCATAGTGTGTACTTTATATACTTTATTTTCTACTTTTCTCAGTTGGCTGATGATACCTATTGAGTAAAAATGGATCGTACTCACCCCTGCTGCCCCATTTCAGTGCATATCCAGGTACAAGTGCATCACATGATATCTTATTAGGGCGGTTCTTGGAGTAGTTTCAAGGTAGCAGTCAGTCTATGCTTCTAGAGTTGGTCTACTACCTTCTCTTGTTTAGTTCATGTCTTGTTTTGTATTGGGAGATATATTTTATTCCTTTTGAGCTATCAGTTGTATATTTTGACTTTGAGATATACTTAGTTCGTTCTTACACTATGACAACAGATTTTGGGATGTTTATGGTAACTTTGTTATGTATTTTTTTGCTATTATTGTATTTGTGTGGTTTTTCTCAACTCTAAAAGATTACAAAGTACTTTAAACTTTGAAAATAAATTTTAAAACAACAAAATAAAAGCAAAGTAAGAGCAAAAGAGAATAATGAAAATGGTAGAGAAGAGTAGAGAAATTTACACTTACAAAAACTTGTTATTAATTTGAGAATATAGAAAACTTACAAAGGGAAGATGGGAAATATGGGAAATGGTAGAGCGTATTTATGATTTGGAGAAATTTTAGAATGCCCTCTACTGTTACAAGTTGAAAGCCTTAAATAGGCCTCAAAAGTACTAACTAATATTCAACATACACTATCTATTTTACATATGTATTAATACATTCTATTATATTTGTCTATGCACTAATACATGTTGTTTATTTTACACCTGTCTAGAAGTAGCTGATGATGATATATCTGCTCTATAGGTGTCTTTGAATAGTTGATCATCATCTTGAACATGTGCCTTTGATGATTTTGAGGAGATATGCCTTTTGATCATGTTAAAGATTTTTGGTCTTTTCTTCTATGAGCCAGTTTTTTAGAGGCCATTGGAATGGGATATCTAGTCCTTATCCAACATGATAGTGCAACTTGATTTTTCTAATTCCATGAAGATTTTTTCAAGTGTTGAGGCAAGAGATACCTTATTTAAGTTGATTTGGAGTCATTAGCTCGAGAATATAAGACTTAATATCATCCGTGATTAGGTGTTAGTAGTTAGTCTAGGAGGGATACAATAGATTTTAAAGGTATTCTGAGATTGATGGCCGAATTTATGTTTCAAGGGTTTGACACTTGATTCAATCGATATTGCATAAAGCTCACAACTTTAGATATTTTAGTCATCCTAGGACAGCTAAGATGTATAAAGATTTGAGGTAGCACTATTGGTGGAGCGGCATTAAGAAAGATGTGGCAGATTTTATAGCTCATTGCCTATGTTGTCAGTAAGTGAAGTCTGAGCATCAGAGTCCTAGTGACCTAATATAGAGATTGACTATTCTTGAGAGAGAGTAGGAGCAGATCACTATGGACTTCATTAGTGGATTGTCTCACACCTCTCATGGTTCCAATGGTATTCGGGTCATTGTAGATTGATTGATTAAATCGACATATTTCATTCATATTCAAATGTCCTTAAATGCCAAGAGGTTAGCCTGTATCTATGTTTGGGAAATAGTTCGCCTACATGGAGTATCCGTATCTATTATCTTATACTGGGCTCAATATTTACTTCTAGCTTTTGGAGAGCTTTTCTAGAGGTTTGGGTAATCGGGTGGATCTTATTACCGCTTTCAACCCTCAGACTGAAGGGCAGCCGCAGTGGACTATTCAGGTTCTTAAGGATATTCTTCGAGCATATTTTATGGATTTTTGAGGTCAGTGGGAGTAGTACTTAGCTTTGGCATAGTTTCCGTATAATAATAGCTACCATCTGAGTATGGAGATGGCACCATATGAGGCATTATATAGTAGACATTGTCGATCTTCGATAGGTTGGTTTGAGATAACCGAGGTTAGACCCCATGTTACAGACTTACTTTGAGATTCATTGGAGAGATTCAGGGTAATTCAAGATAGGCTGGGGGCAACTCAGAGTAGGCAGAAGCCTTATACAGATCGTAGACTTCATGCCTTGAGATTTGGAGTTGGAGACCGGTATTCCTCTGAGTATCGTCCATGAAGGGTATGATAAAGTTCATGAGTAAAGGAAACCTTAACCTTAGATATACTGGACCTTTTGAGCCATCTCGTACAGTTAGAGATGTGGCTTATGATTTAGCTTTTCCCCTAGATTTTGCCATTGTTCATCCAGTTTTCCATATTTCTATATTATGGCATTACATTCTTGATGCATTGTACGTACTATGGTGGGACTCGGTTCAGATGGATAAGAGATTGGCCTTCGTGTAGGAGCTGGTGTTCATATTATCCAGGGATGTGAGGCAGTTGCACTCTAGGGAGATTCCATTAGTTAAGATCTAATGGAAACACCGCCCACTATAGAAGGCAACTTGGGTGATCTAGAGAAAGTTG
Organism: Capsicum annuum; assembly: GCF_002878395.1. Lineage (NCBI taxonomy): Eukaryota > Viridiplantae > Streptophyta > Magnoliopsida > Solanales > Solanaceae > Capsicum > Capsicum annuum. The sequence goes on from NC_061113.1 coordinate 121,100,310, forward strand.
CAGGCCCAATATCCTCATCTGCAAGAGCCTTCAAGTACATTATAACCCTTTACTTTTGGGAACAAAATTTTTTTTGGTAGTAGGTATTGTAATGACTTTCCTGATCATTCACTGCATTTTCATATATTTAGTTATTTAGAGCTTTAATATAGCTTCTCCATGTCATTTATGTATTACTAGAACTGAAGTTCAGTTACCAAGCAATTCATTTTGTTTTTAGATCCAAATTTTTGTTTTGAATTCTTTGTTGGTAAGAATTGACTATTGGGTGAAAAATTTAGGCTAATGACCTCGTATGCCAATTTCGAGTTCCATCGGTTCTAAAATATCAATTTTAGGCTAGGGGGTTTGGTTCCCAATACTTTTGGACTCATTTAGAGTTATTGCTTCGAATTTTATAAAAATGGCCCTTCGGTGTGGGGCACACTTTTTTGTTGAAATGACCTCGAATGGAAATTTTGACTGTGACATTAGGTTTGGAATATTGAATCTGATAGGGTAGCAAAGTTCATTTGTGTTCTTGAGATTTTGAATGAATCTTGGAGGGTCGGTGGAAACTTAGAATTTTTTTAAGTTTCAACTGGTGCATCCGCTAAAGCATACCTTTGGTCACTTTAGCGGAGGTGCTTAAACAGCCAACCGGTCGCTTCACAAACCATGGCTTGCCCAATCGGGTTGCTTAAGCGAAATTCATCCGCTTAAGTAGATTCCGCTTAAGTTTTGCTCATCCGCTTTAGCGAAAGGCCAGGGCCAGCTAGTACCGCTATAGCCATGACCGCTTAAGATGTCAAGTGGCCGCTTAAGTGGAACCTCAGAGGTCATTAAATCTCACTTTTGGCCAATTTTCTCCCTATTTTTCACAAGTCACAAGAGCTAGAATCCCTAAAGAGTGTGACAAATTGGGAGAGTGTTCAATGCAAGATTTTGGGGTGTTCTCGTAGAAATCTAGGTATGTTTTTGTCTAATTTATGGTTAATACTTCAATTTATTCTGAAAATTTCTAGATTTTTCTTGAGTAGATTGTGGTATCATATCAGCTCAAAATTTGCTCATTCTTAAATTTAATTACTCCTTGAGCAGAGAGGGACATGTTGACGATTTCAAAAAGTGTGATTCTATAAGCGAGCCCAATATGGGATTTTGTCTTGATTTTGGACCCGAAGCATAAAAATGCAATATAGGTTCCAATGTTCTTATATTGGTGAGTAGATTATCTTTTTTACAGTGTGGCAGTATGCGTAAGCTTCTCTGAAGGGGAAATCACCTATTTAGCAAACTTCATCAGACTTCCTTTAGTGTTCAGGTACGGTATATGATGTTCTGGCTTTTGACTGAACATTTTAAATTGTTTTTTAGAGATAATTGTATATTTTCAAGCAACTACTATTGTATCTAATACTGGATTTAAGTGTTTTCAGGTTAAGGAGTAAGTTGGAGGAGAAATATGGAAAAATAGCAGAAAAAGGACATCGATGGTCAAACTGGCGGACCGTCAGCCATGCGACTGGCGGCCAAGGTAGGTGTCAGAGCTAAACAGAACACTCCAAGTAGAGAATTCATGTGACGGTCCAAGTGGCGGACCGCCAACTTGTCCATCAGACTTAAATAGAACTCAAGATTTTGGAGGATCCAGTGATGGCCTCTGTGACGGGCCGTCAATCCAGTGATGGTCTGCCAACCTGACCATCGGCCCTTAATAGAACTGGACTTCCTGGGTAATTCAGCGATGGCCTAAGCGACAGGCCATTGTTAGACCATCAACTTGGACGCGACTTTTTTGAGATTCAAATTTTAAATCCTCTACATCTGGAAACATATAAATACCCAGTTTAGGTTTTATTTAGGTATCGTTTATCCTATTTTCCAACATTGAAACTTATTGTAATGTAGTTTTCTCTGTGTGTCAAGCTAAAATTAGGGATCTAAACATTTTTATGCATATTTTCTTCTTAAGATTCAAGAACAAATCTTGTGATTCTTGTAAGTATTTTTTGAATTTATTTATGAGAAAGACAACGACTTCTTCTTCTTCTTCTATGAAAATGTGTGGCTAAGCTCCCATAACTAGGGTTATGGGAGACTTGATGTGAAAATATGATTGGGGTTGTGAAAATATTTGATTTCCATAATTAACTAAAGTTTTATAAGCCCCTCTTCACAATAATGACCTTTCTTGGATGCAAACTTGAAGGGTGAGCCCAAGAACATCACTAGTTCGAATAGAAAAGTGTTTTCTCGGAAAAGAAGAGGCTTTTTGGGATAAAAATAGGCTTACATGGGATCTAAAGGCTTTAACCTTTGGGTTAAGGGTTGATGCCTTAACGGGATCACCCCACATGAGAGAACAATTAAATAAATTAATGTATTCTTTAAGTTTGAGAGAATTGAAGGATAATCTACTCATTAAAGTTGAGAAACAAATGGGTAAATTGTAGGATTCAATAACTCTTACAATTGAAGTAATTAATTAGAGAGAAAATAATTCACAACCTTAGCTATTTGAACATCTTGGTAACCATGACTCTAGTTTGTCTATTCTTATTGAATTACTATTTGCAATAAAAATCACTATCTTGAATACTTACTATTATGAATAATGAAACAAAGTTACAAACCAAAACCCCCTTTAATTTGAAACTTTTGATCAACAGTCTAGTAACAACCACAATACATAGTCAACACAGTATTCCCAATGGGATTCGACCCCAACCTAGTTGGGTTATACATTTGACAACGACTGTTTACTTTCTCGTAAGAGAGGTGCAATTTGGGCATATCAAATTTTGGCATCGTTGCCGGGGAATACGATTGTCAATTAAGTTTGTGATTGTTATTTGACCATTAAGTTTTCCAAATTTTACTTTTATTTGTTATTTTTGGTTCATTATAGGTTCATTTTTGTTTATGCCATGCACCAGAAGTTCAGGAGAACCGTTATTACCCTTCAATCCTGAACTGCATCTAATTGGTAGAATGGAAGAACAACAAGAAGCTGAAAGACTAGCCAACTTGGCTAAAGCACAGGTTAATCAGCAAAATAACGGGAAACCAGCTCGTGACCCTAGTCCTGATGATGAGGATTTGGGAGATGATGATTTGATTAACCCAACAAATAGGAGGCGTGCAAAAAATGCAGCGGCGGCTGCCAATAGAAACCGAGCAGCCAGAGGGAGAGTAAGCTACCAACCTGCTATGCAATTTGATCTTAATAAGAAGGAGGACGACTTGGATGAATCTGGTGCTATAGGAGTGATTATTCCACCTCCATTGGAACCTAGGGTGAAGTTCAACATAACCAGCACCACTATATAGCTGGTAACTCTTAAGGGGTTGTTTGGAGGACTTCCAGGAGATGACCCAAACATGCACTTGGTAAATTTTATAAACATTTGCAAGTCCTTTGATAATCTTGGTATTGGTCAAAATGTCATTTGTCTTTAGTTATTCCCGTTGTCTCTATTTGGGGAGGAAACAATGTGGTTAAATGAGTTGGCCCCTGATTCTATAACAAACTCGAGGCAATTGAAAGTAGCTTTCCTAGAAAGGTTCTTTCTGCTCTCCAGGATATTACAGTTGAGGGATGAAATCAGCAATTTCAGACAATTACCAAATGAGGCACTACATGAAACTTGGTTGCAATTCAAGAAAAATTTGACATAATGTCCCAACCATAAAATGACTAATAAGCACTTAATGGATACCTTCTATAGATCTTTGCACTCTATAACCAAACCAACAGTTGACAATGCAGTAGAAGGAGCATTCATGGAGCTTACATTCAATGAGGATGCAGATATATTGGAATGGTTAACTAAGATAAGTAGATCTTGGAATGCCAGGGATTCTATGGTAGCAAAACCTACTGTGTCTATTGGTATGTCGAAAGAGAAGCATCAAAAATAGGAGGAGCGTACCCAGGACATGGCACACATGAAAACACAGATAGATCTTTTTACTTAACACTTATTGTTCGGAAAGACTGAGAAGGTAAAACCTATTGGATCCCAGAGCAGTGTTGAGTCTGATTCTGAAGAGAAGGTGAACTATCTAAATAATTAGGGGGGTTTTAAGGCAATATCTAAGGGAATCAAGGTTGGAACTATTACGACAAGAATGGTTACAAAGATAGGGACCAAGGGAGTTACAAGAACAAAAATAATAGGAGTGGGCTATATGTACCTCCTAGAAACTGGGACAATGTAGCTACCAGTTCAGGAAAGATGTCCATGGAGGACATGATGGAGAAACTATTAACGGGAGTTGAGGAAACTAATGCTGGGGTGACAATAATGAAAAGTGACTTATCTTCCATGGGTCAGCTAGTGAATTATCACTCAACCTCTATTAAGCAGTTAAAGTAGCAAATAAACCAACTCTCAACTATATTTAATTAGATGAAGATTGGTACATTGCTTAGCGATTCAGTGTAGAATCCTCGAAATGATGGCTTATGCATGGCAGTTACCACTAGGAGTGGTAAAGCTTTATCTGGCCTTTTTATGGGCAAAGCTATGATCAATGATGTTATTAAAGAAGAGTTTGATATTGATAAACCCATCGAGTGAAGTTTGAAAAGTTGGATGGTAAAGTGAGTACCTCTAACCATCAGTAAGTTGATGAGTTAGAGGAGGCAAAGAAAAAGGAGAAGGAGGCTATGGTTACTACCCTTTCAAAACCACCACCGCCCTTTTCTCATAGATTGAAAAAGAAAGCTAATGATATAAGGTTTAGCAAATTCATGGCTATGCTGAAGCAACTGACGGTGAATGTGACTTTGTTGGAGGCATTAGAGCAGATGCTTGGGTGTGCTGAGTTCATGAAAGACCTGGTGATAAAGAAGAGAGCAGTGATCTTCTAACTGGTGGATAACCTCACCATTGTGGCGCTATTTCAACAAGGTCTTTGGTCCAAAAGAAAACGGACCCAAGAGCCTTCACGATTCCTTGTACTATCAGGTCTCTTGATTTTGCTAAGACCTTGTGTGATCTGGGAGCAAGTATTAACCTAATTCCACTTGCTGTTTATAAGAAGCTGGGTTTGTGAGATCCTACACCCACAAACATATGACTAGTGATGGCGGACAAGTCGGTTAAGCGACCAGTGGGTATTTTGTATGATTTTCTAGTGAAGGTTGCCAGCTTTATATACCCTGTATATTTTTTTATTCTGGATTGTGAGGTGGACTTAGAAGTGCCCATAATCTTGGGTCAACCCATTTTTGCAACTGAAAAGGTGCTTATTGACTTGCGAGCTAATGACCTCTTATTCAGGTTTAATGATAAGTAGTTTGGTTTGATGTGTGCTAATCTATAAAGCAGCACAAGGAAATGAGTGTGTTCTCTATTGTGGATATTTATTACGAGGATGATAAAGAAGTGCCAATAGAAGAGAAATTCATTGTCAAGCTTTTGGTTTCTTATCTTGATGAATTTCAATAGCGAAAGCATCAAATACTATAAGGAGACTGTGTGTGCCTTGTCTTGAATGGGATCATATTCTTATGCTCCCAAGAAGCTGAATCTAGATCTTAAAAATTGCCCAACACCACCGACAAAGCCATCCATTGAAGAGCCACCAGTATTGGAGTTGAAGAAATTTCCAGGCCATCTATAGTAAATGTTTCTAGGCAGTCGAAACACATTACTCGTGATTATTGTAGCAGATCTAGGTGAGCAGCAAGTGGAAGCACTTATCTATATACTTTGGAGGTACAAAAGGGTGATAGGCTGGACTATTACGGATATTATTGGTATTTCTTCGGGTATTTGCACTAACAAAATCCAGCTTGAGGAAGATTACACACCGACCATTGAGCATCAACTCCGTTTTAACCCAACTATAAAAGAGGTTTTTAAGAAGGAGATCATCAAATGTCTTGATGTAGGAGTTGTATGTCCTATTTTTGATAGTAGGTGGGTAAGACCTGTCCAATGCATGCCCAAGAAAGGGGGCATGACTGTTGTAGCAAATGAGAAAAATTAGTTGATTGCAGTTAGGCCTATGACTGGGTGAAGAGTTTGCATGGACTATCGCAAGCTTAACTCATTGACTTTGAAGGACCACTTCCCAATGCCTTTTATGGATCAGATGCTTGATTGATTGGCGGTAAGAGGTTGGTATTTTTTCTTATATGCGTATTCTGGCTATAACTAAATTTATATAGCCCCGGGGGATCAGGAAAAGACGATATTCACTTGCCCATATGGGACTTTTGCCTTCAAGCGGATGTCATTTGGTTTGTATAATGCACCTGCTGCTTTTAAACGGTGCATGATATATATTATTTTCGATATAGTTTAATACACCTTGGAGGTGTTCGCAGATGACTTCTCAGTAGTCGGTGATTCATATGAGATGTGTTTGGTGAATCTGAGTAAAGCCTTACAGCAGTGCGAGGAGTTTAATCTTGTTCTTAATTAGGAGAAATGCCACTTCATGGAGAAAGATGGCATTGTCCTTGGTAAACAAATTTCAGCCAAGGGGATTAAGATTGACTGAGCTAGGGTTGAGGTTATTGAGAAGCTACCACCCCCCATTTTAGTAAAGGGAGTGCGTAGTTTCCTTGGTCATGGAAGCTTCTATCGGTGATTCATAAAAGACTTCTTAAACATTGCGAACCCACTTTGCAAACTTTTGGAGAAGAAGGACAAGTTTATATTTGATGACGATTGCTTAAAGGCAGTTAAAGGCCTAAAAGGGAAATTGGTTAATGCTTCTATTATTGTTTCTCCAAATTGGTCAAAGCCATTTGAGATTATGTGTGATGCAAGTGGAGTGGCACTTGCGGTTATACTTGTTCAGAAGAGGGATAAGATATTCCATCCTATTTATTACGCCAAAAAGTCCTTAAGCGGTGCTCAAAAGAACTACATTGTTACTGAATAGGAACTTCTTGCAGTTGCTTATGCTTTTGAAAAAATTTGGTCTTATTTTCTAGGAACCAAGGTGGTGGTACACACAGACCACACCGCCTTATGATATTTGATGGACAAGAAAGATGCAAAGCCAAGATTAATCAGATGGGTGTTGCTGCTCCAAAAATTTGACTTTGAAGTCAAATGTAGGAAAGGATTTGAGAATCAAGTCGCTAATGATAATGCTTAAACTGCACTCTTGGATGGGTGTAAGCGATCGTTGTCAATATAAAACCCAACTAGTTTGGGGTCTAATCCCATAGGGAATATGATTTGAACTCAATCTGTTTACGATTTAATTCACTGATAGTTTAACATCTCCTGAAATAGGGGTTTAAGTTTGACAAATAATTGGTTGAAACTTTGATTTGATGTTTGTAACCAAGATTTTATGAAATAGCCAGAATTATGTTCACTAAGGCTTACGATACATGACAGATGCAAAAGGTGACTCAAGATTCTCATGGTGGTTAGGATAACAAGCTATCTCTATCGAGGATATGCTCAAATTTCTCTCGACCAATTTAAGCATCTAATTTCCTAATCCTCTCAGACTTAGGGAATCGCTATTACTGCCCAGATTTTACCTAACGTTAATCAACCTTGTTACAGCACTGATTATTAAACGAAGTATTTCCGAGTCCCTATTGATAATTCACTTCCTACTGTTTATGATTTTTTTCTCAAGCAAATCAATGTAGGTATGCCTACTATTTGCAACCAGCAGACATTAATTAACATCTCAAAATTATCAAGAAATCCTGACACCTATTGAATCTTGAGTATTTAGCACCTCTTCATGACCTAACCCTAGATCCCATAATTCAGGTTAATGAGGTTTAGCCACTCATGATGTAAGAAACAAGTACATAAATTGAATTCATAATTAAGATGATTAACTTACAACTATGATAAAGATCAAAAAGTATAACTTGAATTAATTCACAAGACAAAACTCCCAAAATATTGGTCTAAAGAGAGAGAGAAAGAGAAAATTGTATGTTGTCAATAAGTCAATGATAAGTCAATCTCCTTCAGAAAACCCTAAAACAAGGATTTAAATAGTTAACCCTAAATAAGAAAACAAAATAGAAGTTTCAGCTTTTTCTCTAAATAAATGAAGACATCAGTGACGGCTTATCAAGAGTCTGACGACTTATCACGGATGGCGTCAGCTCCTCTACATTTTTGGCTCTTGCTGCTTAAGGCTAAAGATGACACTGATAGCCTATCACCATCTTGATGACGTGTCATGGATATTTTCACAAAACTTTCTTTAACTTCCATCTTTTGTTGAAGTCTGATGACATCCTTGACATCTTATCACTAGGATGACGATGTGTCATGGATGTCATCACAAAACTGTCTTCAACTTCCATCTTCTGTTTAAGGCTGATGACACTCCTGATGCCTTATTACCATCCTGATGCCTTATCACAAAGTATTTTCTCTCGATTCAGGATTCCTCGCACCATCATAAGCGATGGTGGATCTCACTTTTGCAACTGAGTATTTCGAGCTGCCTTAGCAAAGTATGGTGTTAAACAATATAAGAAAGTAAATCCATACCACCCACAAACCAGTGGGCAAGTAGAGATTTTGAATAGAGAGATGAAAGTTATTCTTGCTAAAATGGTGAATGCAAGTAGACAAAACTGGTCCAGGAAGCTTGATTATGCCTTATGGGCATATAGAACAGCTTTCAAGACACCTTTCGGTATGTCACCGTATCAATTGGTTAAAGGCAAGGCAAGTAACTTGCCGATTGAAGTGGAGAATAAGGTGTTGTCGATACACAGGAAGCTGAATTTGAATTGGAACGAGGTAGCAGAGTTAAGATTGGGACAGGTCAATGAGATGGATGAGTTCCGTGTTAGTGCGTGTGAAAAAGCAGATCTTTACAAAGAGGAGATGAAAAAGTACCATGACTGAGGATTATAAAGCAAAACTTTCAAAAAGGTGATTGGGTACTTCTCTTTATCTCTAGATTGAAGCTATTTCCTGGTAAACTTAAATCCAAATGGTCTAGACCATTCAAAGTTAACCAACTCTACTCATCTGGAGTAGTTGAACTTGAAAATAAAGATGGCAGTATCTTCAAAGTTAATGGGCAACGAGTGAAGCTGTATATCGGTCCAATGGACTTGATAAAGTGCATAACTACTACCTATCTTGATGAAGTCTGAGTAATCGAGATAAATAAGTTGTTCTGCGACATTAAATCAGGAGCTATTGGGAGGCAACCCATAAAATATTATTGTAATCATAGTTAGATTTCATTTGCTATTCTTGTGCAATATGATGTGTTTATAAAGTGTGCAGAGCTGAAAATATAGAAAGAAAGGAGTTCTACAGTTGAAAAGGGGGTTGACAGGAAGACTAACGGACCGTTAGGATCCTGACGGACCGTCACTTGAACCGTCAAAGCCATGTAAAAAATTGGACATTCAGGAAAAGGATTGATGGTTGAGTTGGTGGACTGTCGCTTTCTCTGTCTCACCGAGGCTGAAATTTTGAGATACTGGAATAGACTGACGGACAGGTTGACGGACAATCGCATCTCTGACGAACTGTCGACTAAGCTGTTGCAGCAATGCATAATTTCCTGGTCTCTGGTAAGATGTAATGGCCAACCAGATAGACTTTTGGGCACCCGACAGACCTCGAGTTGGCCGTCGATGAAACCCTAAGTGCGGGTTGGGTTAGGCTGATCTCAAACATTATTTAAATCTGAAGAAACTGACCCAATTATCTTTTAAACTGATAAGAGAAAATGGTTACAGATGTTGATACCTTTTCAAATTATGCAACTGTTTAACTCCTTATGAATTCAAAGAGTTTGAAATCAGTTACTTCCCTTTAGGACTCTCCCTCTTCTTTTCTCTCTTATTAAAACACACACATCCTTCTCTTCTTCTCATCACAACCAAAGTAAAAATTACTGACAAAATCCTTAAGTTGTTTTTATTTTCTGAAGTTGCAAGTTGAGTATTGAATAGCACTCTGAAGCAAAGGTATGATCAAACTTCTTTCAAATTTTGGTTGCAATAATGAATTCAAATGCAAAAAGTTTTTAATACTACAAAAAAAATGTCATCTTGTTTTCTTATTTTGCCTTGTTGATGATATTTTTGATTGTAAAACTCTGCTATACTCTATTTTTTGATAAAGACTGAGTAACCCATGTGCTTAAAGTAGAAAATTTTGTACTTAAATGTGAAATCAATGTCATTGTGATGTTGAAAATCGACTGATGTACATCAGGTGTTTGTAAAAATGTCGAAGTGAAGTTTAGATTGAAAAGGGTTGCTGACGGTCACCTTTCTGGACCGTCGAATCTGCGATGGACCACGTAGAGGACCACCGTAAAAGTTCCAAAACTATTACTCATTGGATGAGATGCGACGAACTACTTGGTGGACCGTCAGTAACCTAATGGACCGCCACTTCAACCGTTGCAAGACTCTCGCAAATCAGTACCTATTAGTTAAGGCTGACGGTTAATTTGGCAGACCATCGCAACATTGATGGACCGTCAAGCCATATTTTCAATTGTTTTAGTCAGTTTTAACCTATAAACTAATTCTTTGTCCTATTTTCAGGCAGTATGGCATGCAAACTCCCTTTGACCAGAGGTGGGGGTAGAGCACGAGGAAGTAGTGAGCCAGCTAAAAGTAAGGAGGAACCCGCCTTTAAAAACCAACAAAGATAAAAAAATCCCTAAACTTTCCCATTCTGAAGAGAAGAGTGAATGAAGCAGTAGCAATACCAGTTCAAGCCCAGATGAAAAAGAGGTCAATACATCCAACCCCAACCCTGTTGAGAAAAAAACTGGCCCTGCTGAAATAGATACCAAGGAAGAGAATGTAATCAAAAAAAAGGACCCTCAAATGAGGGAAGTACTTAGGTGGAAACTCGAGGGATCAAAGGATAAATTCTTTGATAGATTAGAGCCGATAGCAAGCAGGGCAACCAAAAGTCCATTCGCTAAAGAGTACCAGATAGTGACATTGGAGTTGCATGAATACCCCAATCTGAAGCATCTCTTTAATGCGTATGAATTGGACTAGATAATCAAGCCACCCAGATCATATCAGTCGAATTTGGTAAGGAAGTTCTTTGCTAATTATTTGGTGCTGGCAGAAAATGATTGTTCAAAGGGCTCAAAGATCTTAGATTTGCCCAATAGGGAGTCATTCCCCAGTCTGAGGAGTTAACATCAATACATCAGCTCGAACCATCAATAGGATGTTTTTTGGGATTTACTATGAAGCACCACCTGTTGTTCCTGATCTGCAGTAGCGGCTAACATCTTCATCGACTCAGATACCTTGGTTGGCTGGGCTGCTGATTAATGATGGTAAACCCTCCTGGGAAACCAACCCATATGAGTGTATTGCTAAGTCCTCTCTTAGCTTTAGAGCTAAGTTCTAGTGGGTTGTTGTTAGATTGGGGTTGATGCCAATTGGAGGAGATAAAAATTTAGATAGCCATAGGGCGGTGTTAGTGGCTACTTTAATTTCAGGGTTGAAAATTGATTTTGGACAAATAATTGCTGATGAACTATTTGTGAGGGCGCATAAAGTGGCAAGTACACTACAATTCCCGTGTCTAATCATGGAGTTATGCAGGCAAGCAAATATACCCTTGATTCGAGGTGTTGATAATAAATTCTGGTTGATACATAGTTAAGACATTGAGAAATCCAAAGATGATACAAATTTTAATATACGGGTCACTAAACCTCCAGCCTATCAGACTTAATCGACACCAGCCCCAGTCACTTTAGAAATCCCCACAATTATATCATTGCCTATTGCCACCTATGTGCCATCAGATTATGTGCCACTAAGTACATCTGTAGCATCAAGGTCTGCACCATCAATGGGTGGGGTAGATTATGCAGAATATAGGTTGACGTAAGAAATTTCACCAAGTCGGTAAAATTGCAAAAGAAATTTTAGAAACAACTGGACACATGGGCTTCATAATTCAAGCCTTTTGTTGATCAAATTATGGAAAAAGAAATCCGTCTATTCCAAAACATTAAGTTGAGGATGGATTGCATGGAAGACCGTATCAACAAGAGGTTGGATGAAATGTCCATTCCAGATCTGTCCAAGTTTATGGTGGAGTTTAAACAGGCACAGGCTGACATAGCAGAGTTGAAGAATAGGTAGTCACAGCAGCCCATATTTGACCCAGACCTAGTAATGATTGATGAGGATAAAGAAATTGTTGATTTGATAAGAAATCCACTAAATGAAAAAGGTAAAAAGCAAGTTGATGAAAGTACGAAAAGGAAAGTTGCGAGAAGAAGAAAGAGAAAAATCAATGACACCTAAAGAGAGAGAAGTATGATATGAGGAAAGCTTCAAAAAAATAAAGGAGAGATAAGGAGAGAAGACAAAAAAAGGCAGCAGATAAAGCTTTAGGAGTTTTTATGAGTTCTGCCCCAGCAAGAGGGCCCAGTTCAGACCCAGCTCGAGTGATACCTTCAATTCTGGAGGATGAGATTATAAGTACCCCTACAACCATAAGGGTTAATATTACAATAGGTGCGGACACTGGAGCCTCACCTTATTTCACGGATGCCTCAGATGAATAAGAGGCATTAGAAGTATTCCCCTTCCTTGTACATTAATTAAATACATTAATGACAAAGCATTTATTTTTTGTAGGGTGGGTGTACTTTTACCATTCTCGATGTTCTTTACCTCCCGTGTGCTTTCAAGTAGAACTGGCATATCTAGGATTGCATTTTTCCTTTCTTAGGTTGTAATGTAAATATCTGTTGTTACTGTTCATTTATAAAAGTGTCTTTTATTATAGCATCTTGCTGTGTATATGGATGATGAATGATGTTTTCATAAGGCTATAAACATGTTTGTATGAATTTTTACTCCTGTCTTTTAGCATATGTGAGCAACCTTTAGTAAATATGTAATTGGCATTATCATATAAGATATGCATGACAGGTGATGGAAATCTTAAGAGTATTAGAATGAGTTTGACTCAGTTGCTCAGTTGCTTGTGTATGCGAGTACTTGTGTTAGTTCTTGCATAGTTTGTCACCCAGAACTTTCCTGGTTCATTGATGCCATTTTGTGGTTCATTCTATAGGATAAGATAGCAGGCCTCCTTGTATATTCAGTCCTCTTAGCCAAAATAATTAACCCCACCAAAAAGATTTTCCATATTTGAATCTTTTTTGAGCTTGTATTAGTTTCTTTAGCACCAATAACTCTAATTAACTCTCTTTAGGTTGTTAACACCTAACTCTTGCCCTGGTCCAATATTGGACATTATGTAACTAAACTTAGGCAAAACACCTAAGTTAAGGGTGGCGATTGTCAAGAGGTTAGCTATCTAATGAAAAGTTAGTTTAGAGCTTAGTTTAAAGCATTTTTCCCTGGTCTATTCAAGACATTATGCACCTTGACTGGCTGGATCAGCATAAATTAAGGGTGGCTGATGCTTGCATATATATAAAAAAGTGTATTATGGTAAAGTGTAAATGAATAAGATAATGGTAAGTGAGCTAATAATTTAGTAGCCTTGGTGGGTAGAATTCAAGGGAAAAGAGAGTTAAGCCATAATATTGAGTAACTTTTCCCAAAATCCTCTCTTACTTAGCCTGAAGCCTCAATACAATCCTAGAAAAGACCTGCTTGGCCTTGGCAAATCAACTACAAGGGAGCGTTAGATAATAAGGACAAGCCTATGGGTATGTATGCTATGCTTGTAACTTCTTTAATGAGTGTGAGACTTTTTATTTGTATCCATAAACTATAAAAAGTGGTGGATTTAATTGTCTTTGAGGGAAACCTGAGTTACACTTAGTTTGCTGATCTCTGTGGGATATGATATCTATGTTTATGTATGTTGAATCATAATCAATATTGGTAGTATATCCTGATGTATTAAGCCTATACAAGTGAGATGAAAAGTGAATGGTTGTGTCGAATCTGATTCAATGGTCGATTGCCTGTCATTGTGTTATTCATATATGCAATTTGATGTTAAGTTGCTTGAGGACAAACAATTGTCTTTTGTTGAGGGTGTTGATGTTTTGGCTTTTGACGAAACATTTTACATCATTTTCAAGAGATAATTATATGTTTTCAAGAAAATATTGTTGTGTATAACACTGGATTTTAGTGTTTTCAGGATAAGAAGTTAGCTGGAAGAAAAACATGGAGAAATAGCAGAAAAAAGACATTGACGGTCAAACTGGCAGACCGCCATCCATATGACGGACTATCGAGGTAGCTGTCAAAGCTAAACAGAATGCTCCAAGTAGAGAATTCCTACAACGGTCTAAGTGGTGGACCATCAACCTTGCAGCGGACCACCAACTTGGCCGTCAGTCTTAAGCAGAACTTAGGATTTCAGAAGACCCAGCGACGGACCATTAATCTAGCAATAGTCCGCCAACATGACCATCAGCCCTTCACAGAACCGGACTTCTTAGGACATTCAGTGATGGACCGTTAGGCTTCTGAAGGGCCACCAGTTAAATCATCAACTTGGATGCAACTTTTCTGAGATTTCAATTTTAAATTCTTTGCACCTGGGAACATATAAATATCCGGTTTAGGTTTTATTTAGGTATCTTTTATCCTATTTTTCAACATTTAAACTTATTGTAACGTAGTTTTCTCTAGGTATCAAGCTAGAATTTGGGATATAAACATTTTTATGCATATTTTCTTCTGAAGATTCAAGAATAAATCTTCCGATTCTTGTAAGTATTCTCTGAATTTATTTATGAGAAAGACAACGACTTCTTCTTCTTCTATGAAAATGTATGGCTAAGCTCCCACAACTAGGGTTATTGGAGATTTGATGTGAAAAGCTTATTGGGGTCATCAAATGTTTGATTTCCATAATTAACTAAAGTTGTATAAGCTCCTCTTCACAATAATGACCTTTCTTGGTTGTAAACTTGAAGGGTAAGCCCAATAACATCACTTGTTCAAATAGAAAAGTGCTTGTTAGGAAAATAAGAGGCTTACATGGGATCTAAAGGCTTTAACCTTTGGGTTAAGAGATGATGCCTTAATGAGATCAACCCACATGAGATAATAATTAAATTAATTAACATAGGAGCCCGCATTGGGTTAATTAAATTAAATTAATTAATTATGGTTATTACTTCTATTTTATTGCACCATTCGAGCTTATAGGAGCCTACATTGGGTTATTTATTTTATTTGTACCTTCTGGCTTATGGGAGCCTATTATGTAGAGATAGTTATGATTGTTTTTAATATTATTATTTCAATTATTTATTTTTTATTATTTGGAGTGTTATTTCAGGTTTGCCCTCTTCCTTCGACTAGTATTAAGATTTAGTTCAGTCGGTCGATGATGCCTACTAAGTATCCATGGCTTTGGTACTCAGACTATACTTCTATACCTTTTTGGTGTAGATCTGAGTACTAGCTATCGTTGTTGCCATTGTTATTATGTTGGTCAGAGTTTGGAGATAGGGTGAGCTCTTAGAGCTAGAGTTGGTTTTTTCTCTATCTTTTGTATTTGGATAGTCTTTCTATTTTTGATGTTGTATTTTTGACTATGATAATACATGTATTATTTTGATTAGAGGCTCATGTACCTACTTTACTAGGTCATGGATGTTGTTACTAATATTTTATTCCTTTCTGTTATGATATTATTGTCCTTATATCTATAGCTTGTAATTCTTTTACTTGCATATTCCCGATATTTATGTCGTGTTCCACCAACTATCCATTGCTTATAGCTTCAGACTACGATTAGACTCACCTACTGGTGAGATAAATTAGGTTCCACCATGACTCGTGAAATCTGGTTGTGATAAGTATGAAGACCTAAATATTTTTTAGGGTTTTCTAATCCTTGCAGCAGGGGTCGTTGCATCATCTTTATGAACCTTAATGCTTGGAAATTATGTTGGTCACTGTCTATCACAGAGGTAAAATTACCTATCGGTTATTCAGGATGGACTAACAACATTCAATCTTTCTACCAATTGGTGTAGCAATAATTGTGAATGTATCATGTTCAACAATAGTAGGTATAGTAACATTATCCTGAAAGATGCATAATTGGGAAATTTTACAATAAAGATACATAATTTCTCTGAATGGTACACAATTTCTTCAAAAGATACATGCTTAATGTAATAATATACATAAGATACATATTAAACTAAATTAGTACTTATTGATGTATAAGATACATTATGTTATTTTCAAACTTGAAGTTGATACATATGAGTACACATAAAAAAAACAATTCTTTAACTAGTGATTACCTTCTACTCATTAATACCAACAACTATCTCTGCCAAGACATGTCTAATGTTCACATCTTCCTGATCATCAACTTATTTTAATGGATCTTCTAGACTTTCAGATTTCTGAGATCGATCTAAGTCTCTTTTTCTATCCATATGCTCATCTCTATTTGGACATTCGGTTTCAACAACATCCAATTAAACAAAAATTTCATGTCCATCAAATTGTAACCAATACAAGTTATTAAAGTTTAAAATCAATTACCTTTCACTCAATATGGTCCTTCTGCTTCAAAACTTTCATAATGTTGATGTATTGTTTAGTGACTAATGTCTTAAGATGGATAAATTTTTTATTAACCTTATAACATAAATAATGATGGATTAAGTTTTAATCTTGTTTAATTGATTTTAAATGATAAATACAACAACACTTACATAGGTCTGTACATAGGACTTCAATGCATCTACAATTACTTTTATCAAGTATTTTTCATGACTACTGAGAGTAGTATCTTGTGAATTTTCAAGCACACATGGTTTCAAACCTTATTCTGCTAATTGTTGATGAACACTTGGCAAAGTCGGAGATGTAACGCCACTAATAAAGGCCACTTTAGCTTGAACGACCCCAAGTGATGTGTCAATACCAGATTCAATAATATGGAATAAGGATTTTTTAAAGTACTCGAGGTCTATTTTGCTTGAGGAATCTGTTGTTGTCTTATTTATTTCACATTGAATAGCTCTTTCTTTGATAATGGATCAGTCTTACATCTTTTTGGTGGAGAGGAGAGGGGGCGGATGATTTTGTATTAAAATTATCAAAATCATCATCTTTTGACACAATAGCAAGACCCTTATCTTTAGCAATCATTTTTCATACGTACCAGTAGAAAATAAAGGTATAAACAATATTTCCTATCAAGTAATACAATAGTAGCATGGGTTGGCAAGTCAAGTCTATCCATTTTCTTTTCTATATGAATTAGGTTGGAGTGCACACACTAAAAAGATGTTTTAAGAAAATCCATCATCAAAAATCAACTTTGATATCAAAGAACACCTATATATCAGTTAAATATCTTAGTAAACATTAATTCAATAGATTACATGTATCACCTATATAATTTTTATGATTTATGAAAGTTGATGTATCTTTTGCTCTTCAAAAAGATAATTAATTATTTTTTGAATATAATACGCATAATAATTATGTTTCTTGAGATAGATAAGTACAAATGTAGTATGAAAAGTATCTTAGAAGTAATTCACTTTGAATCAAAAGAAATTAGAATTAAATATGAGATATACCTTGCTAAACATTGCTCCTATAAAATATCCATATTGTGGCCGAACTCCAACAACTTTTCGATCTAGTATCCTTTTACCTTGACAGATAACAACTCTTCCCTCAACTACAAAACATCATTCGTACATCCAAACATTTAGTGTGTGTTGCATGTCTTCTAATGGATACAACTTTTTACAACATTCACATTTTGTCTAAGTATTTGCATCAATTTAGTGAAAGCAATGTTTTTCCATGAAAAATATCTATATCTCTTATCCTCGACCATCTTAATATCTACAACGCTCACAAGTGCATCATGCATTTGAGTAAGAATAAAGGTAAGAATGAAGTATAAGATAGTCATCTAGAGGGCATCCTGATCATTATCAAAATTACCAAACTTGAAATGTTCAATGAAATCTGACTTACTCACAACAAATTTTTCATGAAAATACTAACCCACCAACACATTGGGAGGTGAATCTGGGTAATGAAAATCTACTGCATTAGCGGTGCATTTCAAAATGATAATAATAGCAAATTTAAATATGAAAAATCTGAGCATATTGTCATTGACTCATACGTGAACTTTATCACGATTGACATGTTTTAATTCGAGTATCAAAATGCATTTGGTTATCTGATCGGTGAGATAACAATTTGGTATATTCAGATAAACACCAAAACATGTTTCTCTGAATAACTCAATGATCTTCTTGCTCATAATCTCAGCAAAATTAGTTAGAATATGTCAGTTGCATGAGCTATCAAACCTCAAAGACTGAGTTGGAGTGTCTTTGACAATATATTGCATGTTTTTCATGTAAATTATTTAACTACAATATATATTTAATTATTAACTAGATATTCATAACATAAAAAATTATAACACAGAATATATAACATAGCATATATATTTTTCAAACAAAAAATACTTAAATGTAATGGAATTTTTCATCGTTTATGTATCTTTAAGCCAATGATATGACCTGATACATAAATATTTTGTATCTTTTGTAATTTTTATATCTGTAAGGCAATATAAATGTTATATATCGGATTGAACGAATAAGATGTTGATACATAATATTCTTAGGAATTTGGAATAAAATTTTTTATTCCAAAGTATCTGAAGCACAATACTACTAAGGATACATATTTGCATATCTTCAGTCGTTTTAGAAATTTTTGTAATTATTTTTAAAAGGTGGGTTGTGCTATGTATTAGATTTGTAGAGAGAGAAAGTTCTTTTAGAAATATTTGTAATTATTTTATAAGAATAAGAATTTGTATAAATATTCTAAGTTAAGTTGTGTTATGAAACATGGTAAAAGTCCATGTGTCAAAACAAATGCCATGTGTCTTGTTAAAGTTAGATAAAAATAATTCGTACTCCACCTCTTCTATTGGATGAAGTTTCCACTTTTTCATTTGTCTATAAATAGCCATATGTAAGAAAAGATCAAAAGGAAATACTACTACTATTACTTCTCCATTTTGTGCACTTTTACTTTTGTTATTTTAGATAATTTGTATCACTTTGTGAACACGAGTCTCTGCAAAAACTTTTCAACGACAATAAAGGTAGCTATTTATTTTTCTTAAAATAATATCAAATATATCTAAACACGAATTTGTTTCCCTAGATATATCTGGCAAAACCTATATGTCCTGGAAACTTGATATTGAAACACATTTGGATGCAATGGATTTGGCAGACACCATCAATAATGGCAATCGGATATCAAATTAAGATCGCACCAAGGCCATGATATTTATCCATCATTATCTTGATGAAGACTTGAAAATTAAATACCTCACTATTAAGGATCCCCTTATATTGTGAAATAATTTAAAAGAAATATGCGACCACTTCGCCCTTCCATAGGCATATTATGAATGGACCGATTTGAGGTTACAAGATTATAAAAATATAACTGCTTATAATTCTTCCATGTTTAGAATTAAATTATAGTTGAATTTATATGGAGAAAATATCACCGATCACGACATGTTAGAGAAAATATTCTCTAACTTTCTCATCTCAAGTATGCTCCTACAGCAGCCGCATCGAGAAATGGGATTCAAAAAGTATTCTAAATTAATTTAGCATCTTCTTATTACTGAACAACACAATGGTCTTTTAATGAGAAATCATGAAAGTAGACCTACTGGAACTGGTCTATTTGCTAAAGTAAATGTTGTAAATTTTCACCAAACAAGGCGTGAAATCAGTCCTGGCCTCAATCGTGGTCATGGTCGAGAAAGATATTTTAATCAGAGTGATCGCCTTGCACTAAATAATGACCCTCAGCTCCAATAGTGTAAAAAGGGTAAAAATGCTAAAGCAGTTCAAAGAATGAACTCAGAAAATAAATGTTATCGATGTGGAGAAGAGGGGCACTGGTCGTGTTCATATTGTACGCCAAAGCATCTAGTTAAGCTCTATCAGGCTTCCCTCAAGAAATTAAATAACAATGTAGAAGAAAACTTTATCTCTGAAGATATTGTTGAGCCCATGGATTTAGATGTCTTAGATTTCTTTGCAATCCCTAAAGGACATGTTAGTCGCCTTGTCGGTGATGAATCTATAATAGTCTGATTGTTTTACTTTCCTGTTGAGTTGTATTAGTTTATATTTCTTTTAGTATTATCTCACTAGTCTTGAAAATAAATAGAGTTTGTATAATACGTTATGTGCTAGTATTATTATAATATTTACTTTGTCTATATTTTCCTTTTGAATAATATATGGTTACTCCTCAAATTTTATTTTGATCAATAATCGATCGTGACGATATTTGTGTAATTGATAGTGGGACAGCGCACGCAATATTTAAAGATGAGAAATACTTTTACCATTTACTTAGAAGAGAAGAAAATGTTACAACAATATCTAACAATTTGAAATTAATTGAAGGCTCTGAAAGAGATACTATATCTCTTCCGAAGGGGACAAAATTAGTTATAGAAGATGCATTGTTCTCTTCTAAATCCCCAAGAAACTTACTGAGTTTCAAAGATATACACCAAAATGGATATCATATTGAGATAATAAATGAACTGACTTTTGAATATCTTGGCATTACCAAGAATGTCTCAGGTAAAAAACATGTGTTGGAGAAATTACCAACTATGTCTTCTGACTTATATCATGTAGAAATTAGTACAATTGAAGCACACTCTATCATAAACTAAAAATTTACCGATTTAAATACGTTTGTGCTTTGGCATGATCGAATAGGTCATCCTAGCTCAATAATGATGAGACAAATTAGTAAAAATTTATAAGGGCACCCATTGAAGAACCTCAAGATTCTTAGACGTGATGAATTTTCACGTGTTGCTTATTATTAAGACAAACAAATAACTAAACCATCGCCACTGAAAGTTGGTGATGAATCTCCTCTTTTTCTAGAACATATACATGGGGATATATGTGGACCTATTCATCCACCCAGTAGGTCATTTAGATATTTTATGGTCCTAATAGATGCATCTTTAAGATGGTCTCATGTATGTCTCTTATCATCTCGCAACCTGGCATTTGCAAAAATATTGGCGCAGATAATAGATTAAGGGTGCGATTCCTAGATTATCCCATTAAGGCTATTTGCCTGGACAATGTTGGAGAATTTACATCCCAAGCTTTTGATGATTATTGTATGTTAGTTAGGATAAGAGTTGAACATCCTGTCGCTCATGTTCATACTCAAAATAGTCTTGCTGAGTCATTTATTAAGTGCCTACAATTGATAGAAAGACCCACTACATATGAAAACGAATTTGCCACTACTATTTGGGGTTACGCTATCTTACATGCAGCATCACTTGTTCGTCTCAGACCAACTCATTATAATAAACGCTCCCCGTCACAATTGGTCCTTGGTCATGAACCAAATATTGCTCATCAATAAATTTTTGGATGTGTTGTATATGTGCCAGTTGCTCCACCTCAATGCACTAAGATGGTCCCCTAGAGAAGGTTAGGAATATATGTTGGGTTTGAGTTACCCTTTATAATTCTCTACCTTGAAACATTAACGGGAGATTTGTTTACTGCTCTATTTACAGATTGTCGCTTTAATGAAACAAATTTCCCATAATTAGGGGGAGAGAAACATAAACTCAAAATAGAAATTGTATGGAAAGTTTCATCATTATCTCATTTTAACGCACGCACCCCCATATGTGGAAATGAGGTCCAAAAATCATTCACTTTAAAAACTAACAAATCAAATGCCAGACACATTTATTGATTTGAAAAGAATAACTAAGTGACATATCTTTGCAGCAAATATGTCTGACTGAATTGAAGTCCCAAAAGGACCATATGCTAATGTCATAGCTTCTAAATTCAAAATACGCCTGAAGCATGATAGACTATTGGGTTCAAAGGATAAAAATCCCAAAAAAAGAAGTTCAAAAAATGATAAATATGACATTTCAAAATATTCTTATAAAGAGACTCAAAATCTGATTAATCTCGATATTCCTGAACAAATTAGTGAACCCGAGACTCAAGTGAATGAAGGACTTTCAATACGTCCTACTAGTGATGAGGTAAATTTAAATTGATTGAAAATTATGGTAGATAATATTTTTGCATATAATGTTGCACAAAATATTATTCAAGACAATGAGGACCTTGAACCTCTATCTGTCAAAGAATTTTGATTGAAAAAAGATTGGCCAAAACTGCAAGAGGTGATACAATCAGAATTGAACTCACTTGCTAAATAGAAGGTTTTTGGACCTGTCGTCCATACCCCAGATGGTGTAAAACCATTTGACTATAAATGAGTCTTCGTACGTAAAAGAAATGAGAAAAATGAAATTATAAGATACAAGGTACGTCAAGGTTTCTCTCAAAGGCCCAATATCGACTATGAAGAAACATATTCACCAGTTATGGATGCAATAACATTTTGATACCTTATTGGTCTAGCTGTATATGAAAATCTTAAAATTTAGCTAATGGACATGGTTACGGCTCATCTTTATGGCTCACTTGATAATGATATTAACATGAGAATCCTAGAAGAATTAAAGATACCTAAAGCATATAGTTCAAAGTTTCGAGAATTGTATTCAATCAAATTAGAAAGATCATTATATGGTCTAAAAAAATTAATGTGTATGTGGTATAATCGCCTTAGTGAGTACTTGATAAATGAAGTTTACATAAATAATGTCATTTGTCCTTGTATTTTCATCAAGAAAACAACTTCAGGATTTTTTATACTCGTTGTTTATATGGATATTATAAATCTCATTGGAACTCCAGAAGAGGTCCAATAGGCAATTGAATATTTAAAGAAAGAATTTGAGATGAAAGATCTTGGAAAGACAAAACTTTATCTTGGTCTGCCGATTAAACATTTAGCAGATGAGGCCTTTATCCACCAAAATACCTATACCGAGAAGGTTTTAAAATGATTTTACATAGATAAAGCATATCCATTAAGTACTCCAATGGTAGTTTGATCACTCGTGGTGAGTAAACATTCGTTCCGACCTCTAGAAGAGGGTGAAGAGATTCTTGGTCCCAAAGTAGCATGTCTCAGTGCTATTGGTGTACTTATGTATCTTGTTATCGCTACATGGCTGGATATAGCATTTTCTATTAATTTTCTAACAAGCTATAGTTCTTCTCCTACGCGAAGACACTGAAACAGAGTTAAGCATGTATTGAGATACTTAAAGGGGATTATTGATATGGGTGTGTTTTATACTAACAAAGCTAGTTCAAATATTGTTGGTCATACATAGGCAGGTTATATAGGTGTGTTTTATACTAACAAAGCTAGTTCAAATATTGTTGGTCATACATAGGCAGGCTATTTATATGACACACATAGAGCACGATATGAAATAGGCTATGTGTTTACATATGGAGGCGCTGCTATATCACGGATATCTACAAAGCAGTCTATCATTACTACTTTCTCAAATCATGCTGAGATAATAGCTATTCATGAGTCAAGTTGGGAAAGAATATGATTGAAATCAGTGCTACATTCCATCAAAGAGAGACGTGGCCTGAAGTTTAATAATAAGGTACCCACAATCATATTTGAAAACAATGCAACATGCATAACTCAATTAAATGGAGGCTCTATAAAGGGATATAGAACAAATCACATTTCACTAAAGTTTTTTTTTCACACATGATCTCCAAAAGATATATAGAAAATTCGTTCCAGTGACAATCCAACAGATTTATTCACTAAATCTTTGTCAATTTCAACTCTTAAAAAGATGGTACACAAGAATGGAATGTGAAGACTGGACCAGTTGAATCGGAGTCTTCATCAAGGGAGTAAGAATACGCGTTGTACTTTTTTTTCCTTAACCAAGGTTTTATTCCATTGGGTTTTCCTGATAAGGTTTTTAATGACGCATCACTCAAATACGTATTCAATAAATTTTTCTTTACATGGACATTCAAGGGGAGTGTTATGAAACATGGTGAAAGTCCATGTGTCTTTTTAAAGCTAGATAAAAAATGAATCATACTCCACCTCTTCTATTGCATAAAGTTTTCATTTTTTCCATTGGCTATAAATATCCATATGCAAGAAAAGATCAAGATAGAAAGAATACTACTACTATTACTTCTCCATTTTGTGCACTTTGGTTATATTTTAGATAATTTTATATCAAGTTGTATATTTTTGTTATTTTTTCTTCTTTCTTTTCTTTGGTTATTGCCAAATGCCTACAATAACAAAGCCTTCTTGATGCACTTGAGAGTATGCGCCCACTCTTTGGTCCAACACTTTTTTGAATTTCCGAATCCCAATCCCTTGTCTCTCTCTCTCTCTCGCCGATAGGGTTTCAAATCAAACTGGGTTTCAAATCAAACACCTAAAGTAAAAAATGCTCAGTTACACCCACTTTACTCTTCCATCCAATCTTCTCTCTTTCTATTTTTGCACTTTCCCATCTTCTTAAAATCCAAATTTATCATTCATAAAAATTGCACATTTTACCCATCCAGCAATTATAGAATGAACTCTGAAGATCGATAAAGACCCTTTTGGCTTCTACTGGAGGTGATACCGTTAAGCTATTTAACCTCTCTCTAGAATCCTATGATCCTTGCATTGTTAACTACACTCCTTCCCCTGGCTTCCAAGTCAACTCCGTCAAGTGGAACCACACTAGTTAGTCAAAATTTTCATTTCTTTTACATTAATTTCAAGTATATAAATATTTGCAAAATGGATTTAACTTTTGTTGTAGATTTGGTGGTGGCAAACGCTGGAGATGACAAGAAGATATCATTGTGGAGGAAAAATGGACAGACTTTGGGGACTGTACCAATGGGCGGAACTGATGGTACTGACAATATTGAGGTAATTTTGTTTATTTTTTGACTTAATAGCTGCAAGTTTAAATGCAATATTGCAATTTAAGATTATTTGGTATCGCCAGCAACTGCAAAATTTGCAAGTTTAAACCTTTTGTTTAGTTTAATACTCAATTATGTTAGCTACTTCATCGTCATGTTATCAAAATGATCAAAATGTAATATTTCCTTAATTGCCAATTATTGCAATGGATTTTGGCACCATATTTTTTTAGAATGGTCAATTTTGAGAGTTAAAGATATGTTGGATTGCAGCAGCTTGGACTAACTTCATTTTTATCTCTATTTGTCGCAGAAATTTACAAGAAGATTGGTTCTTTCATATGATAATTTTTCATTTAGAATGCACAGGACAGGTCTCAATAATGTTCTTAAATATTAGAGAGATTTCTAAAGCATAATAGCATGCTATATATTTCAAAAAAGGGACATTATAGCACATTGAAACTTTTCTACACATGGCTAGGCTGGTTTAACCATATACATTTTATGCAACATGGGTACTTCTGATTGTGCTAATAATACCAAAAGAAAAAGGAACGCTAAAGGGAAAAAAATTTGAGCTGATTCATGTAGTAGCAGATTCAAATATTGATTTTTTCCCTAATATAGTAATTTAGAATACTGATCATGTATAATTTCTTTGGAATTTTCATCTAGTGGTAATATCTCAACACATGATGTGTCTGTGTTAGGTGCATATAAAGGGTTTGAAATTGTTGCAGATAGAAATTTGATGTCTAAGTGGAGAAGAAAGATGGTGGGCCCATTTCTACCTAGTTTTGAACCATTTTCTATGGCCCCTTGTGGAATCAAAAAAACATTGATTATGATAAATTATGCATGTATTATCTAATACACTCTTTGATAGCCATGTATCATCTAATACATTGATAGTGTCATGTAGATTGGTGGATGTTGCACTGATTAGTGGATATTGCACTGAAATATTCTCCAATAATTACTTTTCTATTTTACCTATTTTCTGTGTTGAAGGATAAGTTTTTCAAATACCATTAAGAGTGATTAAACACCAGCTAAAAGTCATGGCTTCAATTTCAAAGAATAAAGTCATCTACAAGATACTGTTTGAACCATAATTTAATAATTTTGTTAAGAGGAAGCCAAAATAATATCAATTTTGCTAAATTAGAAATGTGTGTTTGCTGTTGGCTTATAAGAATACCATAATTTGCTTTATCTACTAATCAAAAAAGAGTACTGAGTATTGTACTTTACATCTCTGTATATTGAATGTGCCTGCCATAGATTTTTGTGTTCACCACTAGGTTTGAATGGGATGGAGATAGGGTTTTGGTAGTGTATAAGAAATGGATCCCTGATTGTTCTATTATCCTGTGGCATATGTTGATGAGAGGGGGATGATGCATAAGTATGGTCTATATTACAATCACATAGCAAAAGATTAAGTTGTGAAGATTCGGTTTGGGATAAAGTTAGCTTCCTATCCTATCCCTAATACCTGTCATGGGTCTTCAGTATAAGTTTTAGAATATGAGTAGGAATAGGAATAGTATATAAAATCCTACTTAGAAAAGGATTATAATGTAGTGTCTATAAATAGGGATTGGATGTAATTATGTAAGCACACCATTCAATAGTATTTTACTCCATTAATTCTCATATGGTATTAGAGCATTAGTGAGAAACATCAGGAAAATAAACCTCAGTCACTTTAATTCTGGTGAATGATTTGCGTCATATTTAATTTTGTGGGTTGTTTGAAAAATACAATACCACCAAGAGGATCAGAAAGATTAAGCGACAAAAACCCGACCAAAACTGCCGAAAAAGTACTAGCCATATGCCCTCATGAGCCAGCCGGAATCCCATAATTCCAGTGAGATCTACTTCACATGTTGGCATGTGAGAACGTCTCCGATAAATTTTTTGAGTTTTTCTTTTTTCTGTTGGGGTCGCCGGTCTATTCTGACTCTGACCACATACTCTTTTCCAGATTCCGCCACGTATTTAGAGATTTTGATTGTCAGAACCTAAATTCCAATGACTTCATAATTTTTGATAACTATTTTCTATTTCCAGCAACTATTTCTAGCAACTGTTACTTGGGGTTTTCAAGTCAAATTCCCTAGATATCTTTTGATCATGATATATTTGGCTCCAAAAATACTGGAATTGGAAGTTCAAGTCCTATGATCACTTCTGAACCTTTAATAGAAAGTTCAAATTATTTAGCCTGGACTTCTTCGGTTGAGTTGTGGTGCAAAGGTGAAGGTGTCCAAGATCACTTAATGAACAAGGCTAGTGTGGTAGATGAAAAGGGAAATTCTAGCGCGGAAGATGCGAAAGCTAAAGAGCAATGGAAAAAAGTTGCCGCTCAGTTATGCAGTCTCTTATGGCAATCTATTGATTCTAAGTTGATGCCCCTGTTTTGTCCATTCCAGACGTGTTTTTTAGTTTGGGAAAAAGCTGTGCTTTGTACACTAATGACATTTCTCATTTTTATGATGTGATATCTTGCATTACCAACTTGAAGAAAAAAGAATCCGATATGTCTACTTATTTGGGACAAGTACAAGCAGTCATGGAAGAGTTTGAAACATTGATACCTTTCACTGCGGATGTGGAAAAACAGAAAGAGCACAGGCAGATGTTGTTTTAGTTCTTACACTTGCTGGACTTTATACTGACCATGATGTTGTACGTGATCAGATTTTAGCTAGACCTACAGTTCCTACAATTGATGAGTTATTCTCTTATCTGTTTCATCTTGCCGCGCCTTCCAGTCATAGA
The DNA here is from genome assembly GCF_002878395.1 of Capsicum annuum. NCBI lineage: Eukaryota > Viridiplantae > Streptophyta > Magnoliopsida > Solanales > Solanaceae > Capsicum > Capsicum annuum. Next base: position 121,127,952 of record NC_061113.1, read on the forward strand.
GTAGTTTCACGCCCGCTATTGACTTATTTATTCTTGTATCTCAAACCATAGAAAAATGAACATATCAGCCTATGGAGAATTGACGAGGAAAAGGTTGTTCTGAAAAATCTCGATCGAAGTATAGTTATTGTCATAAAGTTCGGCACACTCAAAATATATGTCATAGTTTGCTTGGTCCACCACCCAATTATGATCCTATTGCTGTAAAGGAATATAATGAGTTCCTTCGAAATCAAGAAAGTAAGCAGATATCTCCACAACCTAATCGACCATCTAATAATGCTCATATTACCTAAACAGAATATGATGAGTTCCTTCAGTATCGAGCAAGTACGCAGACATCTCCATAAGTAGCCTCAGTTTCCCAGCCTAAAGCTTCCATTGCTGGTAACCCTTTTTCTTGTGTTTCACAGTGTAGTACTCCTGGATCATGGTTTATGGGCTCAGGTGCTTCTGATCATAGTTTTGGCAATGAATTACTTTTGTTTGATATTGTTTATTCACAATCTCTTCCTGCTATTACTTTAGCTAATGGGATCCGAAAAAAACAAAAAGGAGTTGGACAAGCCAAACCCCTATCCTCTGTTACTCCAAACTTTGTTCTTTATGTCCCTGGTTGTCCTTTTAATTTGTATCGGTTAGTCATTTCACATGTGCCCTTCATTGTAGCATAACCTTTTTTTATGGTTCTTTTCTAATGCAGGACCATAGTATAGGACAAACGATTGGCATAGGACATGAATCACAAGACCTTTACCATCTTACCTCATCAAATTCCTTCACATCATGCTCCATTAAAAATCCTCCAGACCTAATTCACAAACGTTTGGGTCATTCGAGTCCATCCAAGCAACAAAAGATGGTGCCTAGTTTGTCTAGTTTATCCACATTATATTATTAGTTATGTCAACTTGGGAAACACACTCGTGCTACCTATTCACGTATTATTGAGAGTCGTTCAGAGTTTATTTTCTAATTAGTTCATTTCGAAATTTTGGGGTCCTAGTAGAGTCAGTTCACCCTTAGGTTTTCATTATTTTGTTAGTTTCATTGATGACTTTTCAAGATTTACTTGGGTTCTCTTAATGAAAGATCATTCTGAGATATTTTCTATATTCAAAAATTTTGTGCTGTAATAGAAACTCAATTTGGTGTTTCTATTGATACTTTTTGTAGTAATAATGCCTTAAAATACTTATCCTCTTATTTTGAGAGTTTATGTCCCATCAAGGAATTATTTACTAGACATCTTGTCTGTACACCCCTCAACAGAATGATATAGAAAAAGAGGAAGAATAGACACCTTCTTGAGACTGCTTGCCCTCTTTTCATTGAATCCCATGTACCGCTGTAATTTTGGGGCGATGCAATCCTTGCATCTTGCTATCTAATTAATAGAATGCCATCATTTTCTATTCACAATCAGGTTCCCCATTCTGTATTGTTTCCACAGTCACCTCTCTACTCTATCCCCCCTCATGTCTTTGGGAGCACATGTTTTATTCATAACTTAGCCCCTGGGAAAGATAATTTAGCCCCTCATGCTCTCAAGTGTGTGTTTCTTGGTTACTCTCAAGTTCAAAAAGGGTATCGTTGTTATTCACTGGATCTTTCTCACTACCTTATGTTCACCGATGTCACCTTTTTTGAATCTCAACCCTACTATACATCTTCTGATCATCCTGATATTTTAGTGGTATTACTCGTATCTCCAAATTACCTGTACCAACCTTTGAGGAATCAATTATTATTTCTACATCTCTAGCTGCAATGCCACCACTTTTGACTTATCATCGTTATCAGTGGTCAACATTAGCACCACATGATTCATGTCATACGCCGAACACTACTTCTATTGCGGACTTGCTACCTCCTAGACAATCAGTTGCATTTCAAAAAGATATACATTTCACTCGTAATGCTAATTCACATTATACTTTATTGAGTTATCATCACCTTATTATACTTTTGTATCATCTTTGTTGTTTGTTTCTATCCCTAAGACTATAGGTGAAGCACTTTCTCATTTAGGATGGAAGCAGGCTATGATAGATCAGATGTCTGCTTTGCATATGAGTGGTACTTAGGATCTTGTTTCCCTTACTGCAGGTGAATCCACTATTGGTTGTCGTTGGGTTTATGCACTCAAAGTTGGTCCAGACGGTCAGGTTGATTGGCTTAAGGCTCATCTTGTTGCCAAATTATACACACAAATATTTGGTCTTGATTAGAGTGATACTTTTTCTCCCATGGCTAAAATAGCATTTGGCCTTCTTTTATTATCTATTTTTGTTGTTTGTCACTGGCCTATTTATCAGTTGGACATTAAGAATGTTTATCTGCACGGTGATCTTGAGGAAGAAGTCTATATAGAGCAACCACCTAGTTTTGTTGCTCAGAGGTAGTCTAGTAGCCTTTTATATCGATTACACAGGTCACTCTATGGTATGAAACAGTCTCCTCGAGCCTGGTTTGGAAAGTTTAGCAAAGTAATTCAGCAGTTTTGCATGATTTGTAGTGGAGCTGACCACTTAGTGTTCTATCGACATTCTGAACCAAATCTGTGTATTTATATAGTAGTTTATGTTGATGATATCAATATCACCGGCAATGATCAAGATCGTATCACTAAGTTGAAGCAACATCTCTTTCAGCATTTTCAAATTAAAGACTTCGGCAGACTGAAATACTTTCTAGGTATTGAGGTTGCTCAATCTAGATCAGGTATTATTAATTCTCAATGCAAGTACACCTTAGACATTCTTGAGGAGATAGGAATGATGGGATGTAGACCCATTAACACTCCTACGGATGCAAATACTAAACTTCTATCAGGAAAGGGGGAGCCACTCAGTGATCCTAAAAGGTATAGGTGCTTGGTTGGAAAGTTGAATTATCTCACCATAACTAGGTTCAACATGTCCTTTCCTGTGAGTGTTTGTTTATGAATTCCCCCTGTGATAGTCATTGGGATGCAGTTGTTCATAATTTGCGATATATAAAGTCAGTTCCAGGTAAAGGACTGCTCTTCGAAGATGAGGTCATGAGTATATCATTGGATATACAGATGTTGATTGGGCAGGATCACCCTCTGATAGACTCTCTACATCTGGATATTGTGTTTTAGTTTGAGGTAATTTGGTGTCCTAGAAGTGTAAGAAATAGAGTATGGTAGCTCGATCTAGTGCAAAACCAGAATATGGAGCAATGGTTGTAGCAACCTGTGGGCTAGTTTGGATCAAAAAACTATTGAGAGAACTAAAATTTGCAAAAACCGGTAAGATGGAATTTATGTGTGATAATCAAGCAGCCCTTTATATCGCATCAAATCAGGTGTTTCATGAGAGGACTAAACACATAGAAATCGATTGTCACTTTTCAGAGAAAAAATACTCTTAGAAATTATTGTTACTAAGTTTGCGAAGTCGAGTGATCAACTTGCTGATATCTTCACGAAGTCTCTCATCGGTCCTAGTATTAATTACATTTGTAACAAGGTAAGTACATATGATTTGTATGCACCAGCTTGAGGGGGAGTGTTAGAATATGAGTAGGAATAGGAATTGCATATAAAATCCTACATAGAAAAGGATTATAATGTAGTGCCTATAAATAGGGACTAAATGTAATTATGTAAGCACACCATTCAATAATATTTTCCTTCATTAATTCTTACAATAAGTAGTCAACTTCTTATTAAAGCGCACCTTGTTTAGTGGATTTTCATTAGTGCTTATGCACCACAAGCAAGTTCGGATGAGAACGAAAAGAAGAGCTTTTAAGAGGTGTTAGATGAGGTGGTGAGAGCTATACCACACACTGAAAAATTTTTCATAAGAGGAGATTTCAAAGGACACATCCGAGAGGTTATGATGATGTGCATGAAGGCTTTGGTTTTGGTGACAAGAACGAAAAAAGAGTCTCACTCTTGGATTTTGCAAGAGTTTTTGAGTTAGTGGTAGTCAATTTGAGTTTAATGAAGAAAGAGAAGCATTGGCTTATCTTCCATAGTTTGGTGACTAAGACTCGGATAGACTATATGGATAAATTTCTTTATAAAGACTGGAAGGTTATCCCAAGTGAGGATCTTATGACGTAACAGAAACTCTTGTTGATAAATTTAGAGATCAAGAAGAGGGGAAAAAGGGTTGTGGTAGTCAGTTAAGTATCAAATGGGGTAGCTTGACTATGTTAAGTGCATTGGAGAAAAGTTAGAAGTTGATGGTTGTATGGGATTGGGGGAGGATAAGGATGCAAACATTATGTGGGTTAGGACTGCTACTCATTAAGAAAGTGTCTAGAGAGATGTTAAGGTTTTGAGAGATCAATTTGGTGAGCACTAAAAAGACTAGTAGTGGAATGGAGAAGTTCAAGGAAGGGGCATATGCGAAGTTGGTTGAAAGTAAGGACAAGGAGGAAAATGCATAAGATGGCTAGGAAGGAGGCTAAGTTAGCGGTCACGCGGCAATACGACAGCTTGCTTGTATTTAGAATTAGAGGACAAGGGTGGGAATAAGAATTTGTATAGGCTAGCCAAGGTGGGAGAGATGAGCACCCGTGACATGGATGAAGTGAAGTACATCAAGGATGAGCATGATAAAGTTTTGGTTGAGAAGGTACTCATTAGACAAAGATGATAGTCATACTTTTATAAATTCTTGACTATTAGGGGGACAAAAGCATTGTGTTGGGGATGTGGAGCACTCAGAAAGGCATCACAGTTATGGATAATGCATACATATAAGGTTCAGGAGGTTAAACATGTTATTCTTAGGATGCGTAGGGGTAGAGAAATAAGGTAAGATGAGATATCAATGGAATTTTTGATAATCGTGGGCAGGCTGAGATGGGGTGGTTGATCGAGTTGTTTCATGTCATTTTCATGAAGACAAAGATGTCTGAAGAATGATAGAGTACAATAATCTCATAGTGCATAAACAAGGATGTCATTCAAAATTGTAACAACTATAGGGGTATAAAGCTACTAAGATGCAATATGATAGTTTGAGAGAAGGTGGTGGAGATGAGGGTGAGGAGGGGCGTGAGTATTTATGAGAAACCAATTCGAATTCATGTGTGGGAGCTTAATTATAGAAATCATTTTTCTTGTAAGGAAACTAGTATAGTAGTATAGGTATAGGATGAAGGACCTACACACGGTGTTCATTGATCTAGGAAAGACTTGTAACAAATTCCTAATGGAGGCTCTATTGAGTTTCTTGGAGGCTACATGACATGACCCGACCACGGTCTTTGTTGTAATGGGCATTTCAAGTACATTCGGGACCGAGGACCACCCCATGTTACCCAACCCCATGTAGTTTACACAGTCTTTGATGGGCTGAACTCCTAACATATAACAAAATAGCATAAATTCTCATTAAGACTCTGGGATAGGGTCACAATTATGACCGACCCAACCGAGTCCAACCGTACCACACCAACCGCCCAACCATACCGACCAAACCATAGGCCATAACTAAATAAGTATCAAAATGTAATATAATTAATTCCAAAATGTAATAGGATGAAACAACAAAAAATCGTGTCCGATGATGCCAACCTCAATGTCAATACCAAGGCTAAAACTGACACCTCTACCAATCCCACTCATACTAACCCCCAGAAGTACCACAAAGTCTCTATTCAAAAGAGTAAATAAATCTGGTTGGGACATGCCCCCAACCATGGCACAAACCAATATCCAGAATAAAGTTAAAATGTCTAACAATATCCATAACATGAAATGATGCCTTCCAAAAGGATGAAAGCTCACCACATCAATCCAAATGTTGTCCCCGAGTCAATCACTATGTAAGAGGAGTCGAACGGCTGGCTCCTGCATAGCGTGGGTATACAACCGCCAGTGGACGGGTTAGCGAGTGACCGCTAGCATGAATCTTAGGATTAAGATAAAATAATGCCAGTTATAAAATCAAGTAAAACGATCCAATGCACACAACCATACATATATATATATAATCATGCTGGGAAAGGGGACCGGGTTTAGCACGCCTTTAAAACCTTTACCTGGGTTGTGTAGCTTAGTCGTCCTAAACCACCCACGAGCTATATAGGTTCAGTTCCCCCTACTGAAAGGGCCCCAGTGCATGTAGCCGCACGATCAGGGAAGTATTTTATGGGATGACTAGTACATCACCCAATAGTGTGACATCATGCACATGGTCCACTAAGATCAATCCTCATATCGGCAAATATGAGTTTTTAGTTTTGGTTTTCTCGGGATCACCACCTTCCATGGCCTTGCTACACACCCTGCCTTTAATGCCCAATTAAAACCATTTTCAAATGACCTACCAATCCATTTAACATTTTATTAACCAAGGCCAATATTAGTGGTATCACCATACCACCCCTTACTTGTAAGTAATATCCATAGTCAAACCATTTAGGTTAAAGAGGGCTTTCTAGTGCCCTTCCATATGCCATATTAAAGACTTCCATATTTCCCACAAGCATAACATTTAGCCTTTAGCCTTTCAAACCATGCATAATTCCTTTTCCAAGTTTAAAACATGCAAGAGTTCCATTAAAAGAAGTCAATGCAATGAACATATCTTTATAAGTATTTAACCAAACACATTAGGGGCATAATATAACCAAAACCAATTCCAAAGACCATTAAACTATTACCATGCAATCCAATTGTCCAAAACCACCATTAATGCATATAAAAGCATAATTAAAACCATGGGAAATCAAAACCAAGAATTTATATCTAAACCCCCAAATAATAGTTAAAAACAATAATCATGAAATAGTAAAACCATGAAATCAATCATATAAACCATGCTATTTGTTGAAATTGCAATGAAGGAAGAGAATCTTGCTTTAAACCAAGAAGATAATGGAAAGAAATCGCCAAGACACGCCCCAAGGCAATCCTTTAGTTGAAACCTTAGCTCTCTTGCCCCAAAAGTTCTTGAGAGAATTATGGAGTGTTTTGGAATAGTTTTAAAGTATTAATGAATAGAATAGGCCAAACCCATCGACGACCACCTAAATTTGGCACGATCTTTCACTTTGGAACCCCAAGTGGATGTTGTTCACTTTTGGCACCTCAAGTAGTCATAAAGTGTGTCATTTTGGCACCCTTTGCTGAATCAGCAAAGAGAGTGTATTACACTCTCTTTGAAGCGCAGTTGGGGGTATTTTCATAATTTTTAAGGGATATTTTCGTAATTTTTCATATTTAAATTCTTTTAAAATTATTACAAATTTCTATTGTCTTCTCCACACAACCTCAACCTCCATTAATGGAGATTGAATTTTTCAAGAACTAACAAAGACACTACTAACAATTAACAAATACTCCTCCATAACAACAACTTCACTAATTCATCACCTCCAAATATTTAGTCCAAGGGCTGGTAAAGATGATACTTTTAATTTGGCCCCATCGACTTGCACTTAGAATTTTTCATTTGTCACTAATTCAAAGGTGCAATTTTTTTTCTTTCTCACATAATTTATGTAAATCAAGCAAAACCCCAACTAGGAAAGATTCAAACTTTAAGCCAGTAAAACAAATTGAAAAAACCCTTGTTGAAAAATGAAAATATAAGAACCCCACCTTATTCAACCCATCCACCATTCTTGATTCTCCTACAACACCAAACTTTAGGCCTTCCCCGGCTATCTTATGCTCAAATTGTAAATATATTAATTCCCTTGGTTTTGCATATGTACAACATTATTTCTTGTAATTATCTTCTGTATCGTAGGGTTTGGGGGTAGGGGTGGGGGAGGGGGAGAGAAAATAGAGAAGATAAATAGGGGATGAGAGGAGGAGGGGCTACCAAATAGATAAGAGAACTTGGGGTGGGGGTTGTCGGGGGGATGGGTAATGGTGGAGAATTTTTAAAAAATTAATAATAAATATAAATAATGATATGGAAATTTAAATGAGTTGGCACAAATCAATTGGTCATTTTATCCACGTTGGAAGCGATTGAGATACACTCACAAGTGCTGATGTTAAAAGGTGTCAAAATGACACTCTTTATGGATACTTGAGGTGTAAAAAGTGAACAACGTCCACTTGAGGTGCCAAAGTGAAAGACCGTGCCAAGTTTAGGGGGCCATTGATGGGTTTGGATAATAGAATAATAGGGTAAATAACCTCCTAAGTGTATTATAAGTCATGGGTCCTAATTAGGGTAAGTAGGGAAATATCCAGAATACCCCTACTTAAGTTACACAAAATCCATTCACTGGGATACGACTAACCCATATGAGTTGTACCCTTATATACAATTGGTTTCCACCACTCGTATTCAAGCCTCAACTTTAAGTCAGACACTGTCTAGTGTACGACTCATCCAACCAATTTGTAACCACAGCATACGATCTGTACCCATTACCCGTATCCCTAGCAGAATGAAATACCAGGAGGATCAAATACTACCCACCATACGAGTCCCTGATATGACTCGTACCAAGCCCTACAACTTTCCCTAAGTCGTACCCATTCTAATGACCAAACCTATCCTACCAACTAACACTGGTCAGCATACGACAGGACCATACAACTTGTACCCCAACATATGGCTCGTACCCATAAGTTGTATTAGGTCCAAAGAATGGAATTCCAGGAAATTTTCTAAGGGTCAAAACACTGGATATTTCACTAGAGGTATATTTGTGGCATACACTAGAATGATTAGGACATGTATGATAGAGTCAAGACTTATGTGAGGATTGTAGGAGAAGACTCGAAGTACTTTCCATTTTTGATGAGGTTTCACTATGGATCTGCCCTTAGCCTTTCTTTATTTAGCTTGCTGATGGATTTGTTAAAAAAAAAACAACAAATTCTATGTGAGGTGCCATAGATGGTGTATGTTATTTGCGAATGACAGTTCTAATTGACGAGACTCACAGAAAAGTAAACGCCAAGTTGGAGATTTGGAAACAGACCTTAGAGTTTAAGGAGTTCATATTGAGCAGGACCAAGATAGAATACTCGGGAATACAAGCTCAATGACGTAATGCATAAAGTTGATGCAAATGTAAAATTATCAAAAGAAAAAAAAAGTGAAAACCCTCGATGGTTCATTGGGGCTTTAATCTCAAAGCACAGATAAAGTGTGGGCTTTAAAAAATTTGGAAAGGGAAAAAAGTACAAATGTATACTGCCTCCATTTAAAAAAGAATGACCTAGTTTGACTTGGCACAAAGTTTAAGAAAATAAAGTATACTTTTGAATCTTATGGTCCTAAATTAAAGTTATGTCAAATGCACCAAAATGCCTTTTAATTTTGTGGTCTTAAACATGCCATGTCGAAAGTTAAATTAAAAGTATTGCCAAAAAGGAAAGGGTCATTCTTTTTTGAACAGACTAAAAAGAAAAGTAGGTTATTCTTTTTAAAATAGAGAGAGTATATTTTTAGTCTATGACTACAAATTATAAGCATGAAAAACAAATATATGGAAAGAAATCAAAAAAAATTAGGATAAACTGAAATGGTTTAGTGTCACCTTTGAGAAAAGGTTTATTTGCAAGTAAAAGTATGTCTAGAACCTTAATGATGCAACTAAATGCACATTAAGCGAGATAAATTGCTTAACATGTTTTTATCCTCATTTCAAGTCATAAGCGAACCTTTGACAACACTGTGTGGAAGTGAAGCTTCATCATAGCTTATGCATTAGAGAAATTTTTTAAGTATCTTGGGTCTATTATTCAAGGAATGAGGATGTCCCTCACCGTATTGGTGCGGGGTGGATGAAGTGGAGGCTCGCATCTAGAATCTTATGTGATAGGAAGAAAGTTCTCTAGAGTGGTGGTTAGGCCAGATATGTTTGGGATAGAGTATTGGCAGTCAAGAACTCTACTTTTATATTTAGAAGATGAAAATTGTCAAAATGAGGATGTTACGATGGATATGTGGACATACTAGGAGAGATAAGATTAGAAATGGTAATATCTAAGATAAGATGGAAGTGGTTTCAGTGGAAGATAAGATGTGGTAAACAAGGCTGAGATGGTTCGAACATCTGATGAGGAAATGCCCCAGCCCAGAAGTGTGAGAGGTTGACTATGGATAGTTTTAGGAGAGGTAGAGGCCATATTTCTTGTACTCGGTTGTTTTTCCACTGAACCCATCTCGCCATGAGACTGAGGAGGATACGTGTACTTTCGCCATCTCCGATTCGATCAAACGATTTTGGAGACATTGACAAACTAAAAAAGTAATTTGAGGGAAACATCAAAATTAACCGGCGACTTGCCTAAAAAAATCTTGACCAATAACCACTGCAACAAAGACAGTGTTGTTGATGTACCATCTCCATCGCCAAAAATCATCATCGAAGTCGTCGTCAGGCATCCGTTTCTCCCACCTCAGTCGGTGTTGGACATAGTGATGGGTTTTTCTTTTTTTGTCAAAGTGATGGGTTTTATTTGTATTTGTTGTTAATAACATATATTAATATTAATATAAATAAAAAGTATATTTTTTAATGAAAAGTAAAAACACGTGTATACTTTGACGGGACTATGTCGGTCAGCATAGTTAGTATAGTTACTTTGACAACATTAGTTTAAATTTTTAATTATACTTATTTTTAAATTTTTGGAAAATAAATGTGAGTTATAATTTTGACAAAAATTCCTAATACGTATGCTATTCCTAATTGAAAAGTAAAATCAATGAAAAAATTTACAAAAAAAAAAAAATTTGAATCCCTATGGGTCAAGGAAAATTTAATTGGTTTAAAATTGTGAAAAGTCTAAAATTATGTTCATCAATAACATTATAAATAGAACATCTGTCAAAAAATTATAACTTAAAAAATTTGATTATTCTTTATAAAATAATATGACATCATCTGCATTGGGTAGTCAAAAGAGAAAGGGTCCTATGAGACCAACAAAAAGTATAGGAGTAGATTTTGAAGACAAACCATTATGGAATAATGTGAAAGTAATTTCAACTGCTCCCAATGGTGGTGGAAATAGAACATGGTTGTGTAACTATTGTAATAAACAAGTTACTGGATCATATAATAGAGTTAAAACACATCTCTTTAAGATTATCAGGTCATGGAGTTCAAATATGTAGAGAAGTTCAAGGTGATACATTGAGAATTTTGAAGATAGAGCACGAACAAGCTGAAAAGAAAAAGATTTCAATTCAAGTTGATGTAAGAAAAAAAGCAGACTATGTATCTCTTCCGGAGGGCACTGATTTACTTCATTATAGAAAAATAAAGAGTTTAGAAAGTGGATCTATTGGAAAATCTTTCGGCATCCATGAGAGGAATCCTACCAATAAATTAGCAGCTAGATTGTTCTATGCATCAGGTTTATCGTTCAATTTTGCCAATTCTCCATACTTTAAAAATATTCAAAGTTTTTAGCTGAAAATTTCATCCCCGGTTATATTCTCCGTTCATATTATAGGTTGAGAACAACTCTTTTAGATCAAGAAAAGACTTACATTAATAGGACGTTGCAACCAATTAAAGATACATGAAAAAAAAGGGTTGTCGATTTATTTGGACAGATGGTCTTACACTAAAAGACTATCTTTGATCAATATATTGGCATCATCTAGTAGGTTCCAGTATTTTTAAATTCAATAAATTCTAGTGGGTACACGAAGGATGGAAAATATATTGCTAATTTGTTTATTGAAGCAATAGAGAAAGTAGGTCCAAATAATGTTGTTGAGGTTAATACAGATAACACAGGTAATATGAAACTTGCTGGTACTATTGTGGAGGAAAAATATCCTTGTATATTTTGGACTTCTTGTGTTGTTCATTGTTTGAATCTATCTTTTAAAAGTATGTGCCAACCGTTTGATAAATCATCACACTTTGATAATTGCCAATTGATCTCAGAGTTAATTAGTGAAGTGAATAATTTGAAAAACTTTGTTGTGAATCATGACATGGTACATGCGATTTTTCAAAAACATTCAGATTTGTGTTTATTGAAAGTTGGTGAAACAAGATTTTCCTCATATGTTATTATGACGACTCGTATTCGCAAAGTGAAATCTTCTTTAGAGAAGATGATCATGGATGATGAATGGAAAAATTATAAGGGGGATAAGGGAATTGAAGCCAAAAGTCGTGAAATAAAATCCTTTATAAGGAATGATGACACGTGGGATAGTATTAACTAGTTTTTGAAATTTATGGAACCGATTGTAGATATGCTTAGAGATGCCGATTTAGATGGTCCAAAATTATCTCTCATTTATGATTTGTGGGACTCAATGATTGAGAAGGTTAAAAAAATCTTTGAGCATGAGGGGGAAGATCTCATTTCTAGCCAATCAAACTTTTTTTATTCCATTCATGGTGTTCTTGTGGCTAGGTGGAACAAAAGCAACACCCATTTGCATTGTATGGCACATTCTTTGGTTCCCAAATACTATCATGAATTGTGGCTTTGAGGAGAAAATGGAATTCAACGGGAAGCGCCTAATGAAGATTTAGAAATTGCATCGAATAGAATAAAGTGCTTTTGAAGGTACTTTGATTCTAATCAAATGAAACAAGTTTCATTGGAGTATGGAAAATTTTATAGCATGAGTGGTTATTTTGCTGAACCTCATGTGATTGATGCTATGGAGTATGAAGATCCTCTTTCTTGGTAGTGAAATCATGGTATCTCGATTTCACTTTTGCAATAATTAGCTTTCAAGTTGCTTACTCAATCAGCATCTTTCTCCTATTGTGAAAGAAATTGGAGCACATATTTTATGATTCACAACATCAATCAAGATAAATAAGTTAGCAACTTCAAGAACCGAAGATTTAGTATTTGTACATTATAATCGACAGTTACTATCTCGCAAGAAAGAGAAATATATAAATGGGCCAAGCAAGTATTGAGATGTAGGTATGTCTACATTTTCTTTATTAGTTCCTCAATTATTTATTTTGAATGATAATTTTTTCTTTCTTTGTATAAAACTTTTTAATGTATACATTCTTATTAACTTATTTAAGTGGAGATAAATTTGAAGTTGAGGATATAGTTAATAATTTAACCGAGCAATCAATAGATGAACCTCAATTGGAAGGAGTGTTTTTTGACGAAAAATTTGAAGATTTGGAAGAAGTTGAAGAAGATGCGGAAGAGTAGTTAACTTAAGTAACTTGATAGTGGACATTTCTTTTGTTTTGATAGTTTTGAATTGATGTCTTAAGTTGGGATGTTTTCTTATGTTTGTTTTATAAAGTATTTTTAGAATATCTTTATAATTCTATATTTATAATATTTTAAATTTTTTAGCCGAATCCACGCACCCGTATCCACACTCAAATTCACACCCTCGAATCTTAATATTTATATTTTGACGAATCCGACTCTTAGATCCATACCCATCTCGGAGACCCGAACCTGAGTTTGAGAAACTTAGGGTAGAGGTAGACCAAAGAAGAGTTGATTAGACGGGACATGCCACAATTTTAGCTTACTAAGGACATGACCTTAGTTAACCGATAATTTCTTAAAGAGATCTTAGGTAGAGGGTGTGGATGATACGGATAAGGATAGAAGGTTGGTAGGTCCCAGCGTGTTCTCTAGTTGTGTTCATATTAATAGTGATAGTATTGTTCTTGTAGTTTCATATCCGTCAATTTTTGTTACTATCGGTTGATTCTTTGTACGTTGATTATCGTATTGGTTTGTTATTATCTACTGTTCTTGTACTCCCATTACTTCTTTTCTAAATTTCTTTGCATTGGTTTTCCTTGATCCGAGGGTCTATTAGAAACAACTTCTCTACCTCTGAGATAGGAGTAAAATTTATGTACACTCTGACTCTACCTTCCCCATACCACACTTTGTGGGACTACACTAAGTATGTTGTCATCGTTGTTGTGTTGTTGCAAGTAGTTACTCTATATCACTTGTAGGAATTTATTTCAACAATTAACTTTAGCAGCAAAGCATCCAGATATATTTGTTTAGGAGGCAGTGGCCAAGCTGTACGAATATGGGATTTGCAGCGGAAGCGTTGCATCAAATGGTTGAAAGGTCATATTGATACTATCAGTGGTGTAATGTACAATTGGAAAGATGAGCACCTAGCTTCTATTAGTCTTAATGGAAATCTTATACTTCACAACCTTGCTTCTGGTGCAAAGGCTGCTGAACTCAAGGATCCAAATGGGAAGGTTAATTCTTTCTTCCCAAGTCCCACTTTGTTGTAAAGCATCTTATAGCTGTAATTTACTTTGGTGTTTGGAATGATGCTTTGTTTTCTGATGCCATTTTTCTTTGTCTGATTATCACAAGATCAGGTTTTGAGAGTTCTTGATTATCCTAAGATTAGCAGGAACTTATTGGTGACAGCTGGTGCTGATGGATCTATCCACCTGTGGGATACAACTGGTCGCAACCCCAAGGTTTGTTGACATTCTGGTGTTCTGAGATGATAAATTTAATTTCATTACATTTGTATTAGTGCCTAGATCTATCTTTGGTTAAAAGGGTTATAATTGGAGATTACTAGGGAGTTCCATTTCCTTCTCCTCGCAATCTGCATTTGCAAGTCAGTTCTCATCCGCTAATTTGGTATGGGCAGTAGGCAATTGGCTGACATAGAACATTGTTGTCAGTATGTTTTTTGAAAGAAGAATCAGCGATCCATTTGCTCCTGTTACTTCTCAGAGGGCTTGACATTTTGTAACTCTTCAAAAGAAAAATTTATCACTTTTCTTTGGGGTTTGTTAGTCAAAACTCAGAAAGAGAAATTATTACTGCTTTAGGTGTTGTGCTATTAGAAGCGCTATACGTTATAGCTAGTGAACTTCAAAAGTTGGAGTGCAAGCTTGCATGTGACATACAAAACACTGAATAATTGTTATGAATTTTATGAAGTTTTCAGAAAGAATTATTTTGGAACCTCCCGGTCCCTGTCACAGTATATATGTTACCTCCCTACTTTCCTAATTAAGAACATGTTATGGTCGTTTCTCTGATCCTTCTCCGGTGCTCTTTCTTATTTTATATCTTTGAAAAATGAGTCATGGATGTTTCATTTCTTTGCAATTCCTTCCACTTTCATCCTCAGACATGCTTTGATACCCATAATAGTTCAATTCACCAAGTGCAGTGATATCTTGCTTTGCATTTCGTGTCGATCTTTATTATCCCTTAATATAGCATCTGGCCTCTTTGGGTTGATGTCTCTCATGTGTACATCCTACCTGTTGTGCATCGTTTCATTGAATAACTGGTAATTATTTTTCTCTCTGAAAGGTTTCTTGGATAAAGTAGCACTCTACACCAACTTCTGGTGTTAGTTTCTCACCATCAAATGACAAGGTTTATTCTCTATTATAATGATCAAATAGTACACTTACTTTTGACCTATTCTACTTGAAGAACTATAAATCTATCCACTTGCCAAATGATGGGAAGCATTTACTTAGGTTTGGTTTTACTGTTACCATTGCAGATTGTTGCTAGTGTTGGTATGGATAAGAAGTTGTATAATTTTGACTCAAGGTCAAGAAGACCATCATTTTGCATTCCTTATGAGGAACCTTTTTCTTCACTAGCATTTACTGATGATGGCTTCACTCTGGTAGTTGGAACAAGTAGTGGTCGGGCGGTATTCTACGACGTTCGTGGAAAACCACAACCTTTGACTATTTTACATGCTTATGGAAATTCTGAGGTCTTTTATTCTTCTTTTCTTAATCAAGCTTGTGTTAAGAATCAATTTATCCTTGACTGTTTGCTTCTATTATGTCATTTTATTACCTTGGGGGAAAACATGAGAAAGGAAAAGAAAAGAGAAGAAACGATTCAGTTCCTATTATCAAAGGATGGAGATATGGAACCATATAATAAGCCCATATGGGGTTGCTATTCATATATACTTATGACCACTTATTTTCTTTGTTAAGTATCCCACATCAAAAAATGGATGGGTGATTGGTCCCCTTATATGGACTTGGACAATCTTCTTCTCATGAACTAGCTTTTGAGGTTCAGTTAAGTCCAAGATCCATTTCTCTCTCATTGTGTCGAGTCAGGCCCATCCCAAATCTTTGTTCAACAATGTTGGTCCCCCATATTATATTGTCCATGCTCTAATTAACAAGGCATGGGCATGTGGGGGAGTGCTAAGTATCCCACATAAGAAAAGGGATAGGTAATTGGTCTCCTTATATGGACTTGGACAATCCTTCCCTCATGATCTAGCTTTTGAGGTTGAGTTAGGCCTAAGATCCATTCTTTACCGTATCTAAATTATTATTTTGTGATGATAGAGGTGGATTATCGGGAGGCTCAGTACTTCAACTAGTTTCCATGTTCCTTGAATAGATCTCTTTTTTGTTGAGAAAGTTTCCCAAAAGCGGTATAGAAGGCGGAACCAGTAAAACTTACAAGCAAAACAGATATAATGATGGCGCGACGAGGGTTGTTGTTTCCATTCTAATCATATTTATATAATTTTAAGACCCCAATGGATCTATGATTGGATCATTTATTTACAACGGAATGGTATACAAAGTCAATAGATTTCAATAAATACATGGATATGCATAAAAATAGTTAATATGCAAGAATGGAGGAGGGATTAGATGGAAGTAGGTGACCCACGGTTCCTCCTATAATGGCATGTAGATTTTGAGAGGTTAAAGATAGCTAGTATTTGATTCGTCCTTCATGGAAGGAGAGGTGGTCCTTTAAGCTGTTGACCAGCTATGATAAGCTTAGAATGCAGCAATAGGGTTAAGAAGCAGCACTTCACTTAGTCGGGCATGACAACCGAATAGGGTTCAGAAGCGTCACTTCAGCTGTGATACGCTTAGAATGCAGCAATAGGATCAGAAGCGACACTTCACTTATGTAGGTATAACAACCAAATTTCTGGTTGGTCAAATGTGGATAAGAACTAAACGTATTTCTCAATTTCTTGAAATTTGTCAGAAATATAAAGGAAGAATATTATTGAAATTGTTGTAACTACATTATTACATTGAGACCCCATTTATAGACATTACATTCTAATCCTTTTCTAAGTAGAAATCTATATGTTATTTCTATTCCTCCTTATTCTAACACTCCCTCTCAAACTGGTGAATACAAGGCACATGTAACAAGCTTTTTATGGATGTAATTAATACGAGAATCAGTGAGGGACTTGGTGAAAAGGAACAAACTGAAAAGTGGTCGCGAAAGTAGTAAACATCATCGGAAAGTCAATCTATTGTTGGAAAATTACCGTAAATTGGTATAAAATATATGGGTCATCTCGAAATGAAGAGATGAGTAGATCTTGAATAAGAAAGTCACAGAAAAACTGGTCGAAACATTCCTAAGTGCTGGATTATTAGATTTGACGAGTAAAAAGTGGTCAAAACCTGGGAAAATTTATATGGGTAGGGTCGGAATGATAGCATGACCCTACCAAGAAAGAGAAATTATATAGGTAGGGTCAGAATGATGGCATGGCCTAACTGGAAAATAGAAATTATATGGGTATGGTCGGAATAAATACACAACCCTACTTAAAAAGAAAAATAATATGGGTAGGGTCAGAATGATGACACGACCCTACTGAAAAAGAGAAATTATATGAGTAGGGTCGGAATAATGGCACGACACTATTCAAATCAGATTGGAAGAGTCATTGAAAGATGCACGGAACTATGCAAATGAAATCTGAGTCACCAGTAAGACGCATGATGCTATGTAACTCAGATAAAAGAAAGTAGTCCAAAAAGATGTACGGTACTATGAAAATTAGATATGATAAAGTAGTGATTGAAAAGATGTACGGTGCTACACAAATCAGATATGAGAAAGTACTCACCGGAAATATGCATGGTGCTATGTAAATTAGATATGAGATGCCACCGGAAAGAAGTAAGGTGCTCAACTTTTGCAAACATGATCATTTGGCCAGATGGGTGACATATATGGGTAATAGCTGCCCGACAGTAGCGAAAGCTCTTTGTTTCTCTACCAATATCGTAGAGGCTCTGATATGATATGAGGGAAAAATATTATTGAATTGATGTGACGACATTATTACACTGAGACCCTATTTATAGATACTAAATTCTAATCTTTTTCCAAATAGGACACTACATTACAATCCTTTTTCAAGTAGGATTCTATATGATATTCCTATTCATACTCATATTTCTAACAAAATTGAAAACATTATTAAGATGTCCTTGTATCTTTCTTGGCTAAATATTTTTTTGTGGCATTCGTGTATCAAGGGTAGACCAATGTGCATAATCTGATTGATGAGTTGGAAGATGATATGTAATATTGACTTGTGTCATTGGGCAAAGGAGCTCATCTTGAAGCTCTTCCTCACCCTCGCCTCCTCTCTCTCACTCTGTAAAAGTAAACAGTAGTGCATTTACTAAGCTCATTCCATGTACGTCATAACTAACGGTCCTTGCTAACCCTTATATGTATGTACATTATTTTTGCATGCATTAATTGTGTACATTACACATGTTATTATTCATTGACTATTAATGACTGAATTGCCTAAGCCTAAGTTGTTATAAATTTAAATGGGAGGGGTAATTTTGATAAAAAAATTTCTTTATTATTCCTGATAATTCTAACTTTCTCTTTGAAGAATGCTGTTTTGGTGAAAATTTTCATCACATGAGCAAAGCCTCATAACTCATGACTCTTTAAGGAACAATCGTTAGTTGAATCACCAACAACTAGAGAAGTATATACAGTATTTTGGAAATTGCTACACTTAAATTCTATATATCATGTGTCAACTACTTGATGCTAATTTTTTTTTGAAATATGTGATAATACTGTGTTGATAGTCTATCTGTTCATCTAGGGTAAATCATATGGACATTAAGCATCATTCTATTAGTGAGTTAGTAGAAGTTAGATTTTTTTTCTTACTCGAAGAAAGATCTTGAATTTCCAGAAAAAAAATTGGCATTAATGATTTATGAGTCATATTTTTGGACACATGTCTTTTTACTTAGTTCAATTTTATTACAAAACCATTTTTATAAGAAAAAATCTTGATTTTTCAGAAAAAGATTTGGCATTAATCTTTTATGAGACATATTTTTGGACACAATTCGCTGTACTTAGTCCAAGTTTAACCTTTTTTCAAAATGGATTTTTTTTAAAAAAGGAAGGAATCATTAATTCATTATTTCCCACGCTATCTCTGCTGGCCTATTCTATTTCCCATGTAGTGTCCTTTTACTTCCATCAGATCCCTTTCACTTCACACCCCTTCTCTTCTCTATTCTTATCCCCTTTGAACAGTCGCCTCTTTTAAGTTCTCTTAATTGTCTCTCTCCTTCTCTCTCTTCATTTAAATCTCTCTTTCTCTCTCTCAGGAAAAAAACCCTTTCCATGGCTAATGTTTCAAGAATCTCCTCTGATGGTCCTATTCTTCTCTCAGAATCTTCCGTTGAGTCCTTATCTCAGTCCATTTTTCTCAAGAGATGATGACCCTTTTCCTATCCTGTTTCTTCTTCTAAAAACCTCGTCATAATCTATCCAATTCTCTTCCTCCAGAATAGATGCACTAATTCTGAACAAATCCTCACAAAGAGAGCCCTCACAAAGAGAAATTCCTCTCCTTTAAAAATTATTCTATCATTCCTGATCGCATCATTAACCTTAGTCAACTAAAAGATGCCTCTTGTAATATTTGTCACTTTTTTCAAATTTCAAGATCTGTCCTTTCTTTTTGGCCTCTGTGGACTTCTCGTATATGAATACCATATTTTCATGTTTAACACCAATCTCTGACTTTCCCCAGATAGTGGTGAATTCTAGACTATTGTTCTATGCATAAGAATTATCTTAAACAACTTTTTGTTTGAAAATGTTTTTTGATACTAAGTTCTCCACGTGGTTCCTTTCATGAATAATAACTGGCCCGAGGAATTTGAAGTGGACTTTGAAAAAGCCAAGAAATTCTGTCTCACTCTAACTCTGTATCAACTAACTTTAGTTCCCTATCTTTATTCTCCAAATTTTGTGTCATGGCTCATATTGTTGCTACCACTCTGATTTCGGGAAAAGGATCCCTAAGGGTTACCACTTGTTGTGATGTATTCATGTTGTATTTCCTGTTCAAAAATATCAAAATCAATTGGGAAACTTGAATATGTGAGTACATGCTTGGGAGTGCAAGGGAAGTCAATGCATCTGCCAGTTTTCCTTATAGACTACTTATCACCCGGATCCTTTTTTTCTACTCCATAAACCTCTCTACCTGTCCACTTGTAGAAGTTTCTGCAACTTATGGTTTAAGAACCTTCAGCAACATGGGATATGTCCTGGTTGAAGATGAATGGTGCAGGAAAGAGGCTGACCGCTCTAAGGCTGAACCTTCAAAGGTAAGTAAAACTTTCTCAAACCCCTCTATCTCTTTGATAAAGGAACTTGAAGAACTTAAGTAGTGGTTCAAAGCCATTGAGGAACGTATTATGCAACTCTAGGAGTCTTCTACCACACTCATGGACCTTGGGAAAAGTACAAGCTCTGATATGAGTGTGGTATGGTTGGGACTCGATAGGCTTAAACAAGAAGGAGTCAAACTGTTTTCTCTAGTGATCTCCCGCATGGACTCATTAAAATCCCAAGTCTCTTCCTCAAATGAAGATCTAGTTGTTTATGTTCAAAATTCCTACTCTTCCTTTGTCAAGAATGTTGAAAAAATATATGGCAAATTCTGTCAAAACATGCATAAATCCCTGACATACTTTCTGGTAAAATGGTTAACTGTGAATTTTCTTGATTCAAAAAGGGAACTTGTCCCTTATGTTGATGGGTTGTAAGATAATATTCATCACACTATCTGACATTTTTCTTGCTCAACCTAGTTAATAGATTATGATTGTCCATTGTTATCTACTGCCTCTTATATGTTGTTTTCTCTGTATGTTTTGTGTTGCTGCTGTTCTTTTTTATTATGTAAAAAGAGGGTGAAAGACAAGAACATCAAGAAATTAGGAAGCATAAGTCGACTTTCGACTCATAAAGGTCGACTAATAACCAAGAAACTTGGACAGTAAAAACACTCACAAAGTCAGAGGGAGCAACTCGACCTTTGATACATAAAGGATGACTGATACCCAAGAAATCTGGGACAACAAAGACGCCTAAAAGTTATGGGAGCAAGATGATCAACATGGAAGTCAACTAATGATTACTCATTTTTTTTCATTATCAAAAGGGGGAGATTATTAGCCTCAGAAGTTAATGTTTTAATAATGGCAAACTAACAAGTGAATCTTTTTAAGATATTGAAGGCTACTAATAAAGAAAGCCGAATCCAGCAATGGAAAGACATCCAATCATAAAAAAGAAGGATCACTGCACTCAAATAGCATGGCAAGAAAATCAATCAATTGTCTTAGAAATGAAAGGGGAATCACTATCCCAGAATCACTATTACTATACTAGAATCACGGCTTACTAGATAAATCATGAGATCAATCAGGACAAAAAGAAAAATGAATAAAGACCACAACTGTCACATAGACATCAATATATACAAGACTAAAAGAAAATATTAATCATGAACATATCTGATATGTATGTGACCCACAGCCGCATATGGACAAATCTGATATGGAAATATCAAACGACTACATTTCTCAATTAAGGAATCAATTTAAATCCTTGATTGAGAAAGAATCTTTTAGGTTTCGTAATGAAGAGTAGTAGCCGAAGACTATAAAAGATGAAGACTGAAGATAGATACGGGTTACACAACTTCAAGGATAAAATTTAAAGAGTCTCATTCTTAGTCTTACAAGGCTTTTTAACTTTTAGTTTACAACTGTTATATAAAGAGTAGGATCGAGTAAACTTTGTAAGATAAACTGAAGCTGTGTCACAAGATATAAAAAGCAAAATATGTCTTCGGAGCTTATTTTATATCACTGTACTTGAGCCCAACATTCAAAAATCTAAGAAAACTTTAAAACCCAAAGGGACAAGAAGTAGGCACCACATTGGTGTTTCTAACTAGGATAAATTTCTGTGTTATTACTTTAGGTTTTGTTAGTTGCCTGCTTTAACTGTTTTAAATCTAATATATTTATGAAATGCACTGATCTGCAGGCAAGTTGACTGTAAGGAGTCAGTAGTCAACTCACAAAAAATTTCTATTCACCTCCTCTTTGAATTTCAACAGTGAGGGACTAGGTCCTCAGAGTCAATAATAGGCAAAATATAGAAAATTAACTAGGAATGAAAAGAAAATGCAGAAGGACTAAAAACACAAGATTTTAACGTGAGAACTCCCTTATTCAAGAAAGGAAAAACCACAGCTACCTCACATGCACCTCAAAATCCACTATAATCAAACTCTTGATTACAGTCTTTAATGAACCTAACTTTAGGTTCCTTTCGCTTGTAATGACTCTACTAAAAGCTCATCTTGATAACTCTGCCAAGGACCCTCAACACTGATTAACACTAATCAGTATCAAATTTAGGCAACTCAACCAAAGCACTGTCTACTCAAAGATAATAATGCACTACACTTATATCACAAGTAATTCATTTACAAATCAAAACACACTTAAGAACAATTTCTATATCAGCATGTATAAACAGTTAAGAACTTGAGCAGTGTTGAAATAGGAGTTTTGCTGGCTCTTTTCATTCTTTGTATTCGCCAAAACCCATATGATGAACAAGCATATTTTTTTATTTTATAGATGTGTGATGATTAGGGATGAAATGACATTAGACCAGGTGTCCTATTCACTACAAGCAGCACCTATAAGTTTGTTACACAAGAGGACAAAACTGTGCAGGCATGCATGCCAGCTATACTATACCATGAACATCCAGGGACCTGGTCCTTTGAAGTTAGTTGCTCATCATCAAAACTACATATAGCAATTTTCTCCCTTTTGATTATGAAAAACCAATCATATAGCTTTAAGTACATCCATCATATTTAATCAGAGTGATTACCACTCTAAAGATGAATGTTCCCCCAATCATTATGCTTTAACCATCATGCAACACCTAGTCCCTTGTTGTTATTTGCAGCAAAAAACTCTTAGTACATTTGCTTAGAGCACATTTGCTTCCCCATATCACTATTCCGTACCATACTTCCCCTATCAGCATGCACCCCACACACACCTTGGCCTTACAAATAAAGTCAATATTCGCCCTTTTGGAATCATTAAAAATGATTAATAGTAAACCAAGAGTAAAGATAAGTACAGGATAATTAACTCATGGCCACTAGGCAACACTAACGTGAAGAACAACTTCAAAAGAAAGAACCGGTCAAGCCCAAAACTCAGAATTCATTCATTGTTAATTAGTTAAGTACCAAATCAGTATGATAAAACAATCAACCAAAATAATTTTACTTAAAAGACATATGATAATTAGGAATGAAACTGACATAGGGTTGAGTAAGAGGATAGGGATAGCAAGACTTAGAAGGAAGAAGGCTTGGGGAAAAGGACATAATCAACATTTTTATTCTATCATTTTCATCAGAATGGGCATCCAATAATTTCTTAGTGAGTTTCTTTACTTTTTTATTTAATTCATTCACTTTACCAATCATTTTTGCCACTTTCACATAGAGTTCTGTATTTTGTAATATCAGTTCATCAGAAGCACCTAGTCCCTCAAATGTAAGATACTGATTTTTCAACCTTAATTACATTATCTCAGCATCATTTGCATCTAACTTGATTCTTACCTCCTCTATCTTTTTGCCTAAGCTTTCCTGAGCAGCCAAAAGTTCAGATACTAGGGACACAACTCTTATTTATTTTTCTGTGCACTCATTTTCTACCAAAGTTATTAGAGTGAACTTTTGTTTGGCTATTCTAGGAATTCCTCTAGTCCCAAATACTCCAAAAATATCAAAGACCCTATTCAGAAAGTACCCATAAGAAAATCTATGTCTCTCTTCTTTCTCCAGAATTAGTTTCTTTGTGTGGTCAATCATAAGAGCAGGCAAGCTGATCATGTCAAAATTACTCAGGCATTCTATCAAAAACATATCAGTTGTAAATGGAATTGTAGTCTTCCCTGATCTTGGTAATAAGACTTTATTGATGAATTTAAATACAAGTTGAAACTCACTTGTCGGGAATTTTTTTTTCACAACTGTAATAAATGTTCCACCCACCTTAGAGGCACTGATTATAAACTCAGTTATAGGTTATTGGTATAACAATCCTAACTCCAATAATTGGTATATCAAAGATTTTTCCCAGTACTTCTTCATCCAAATATATAGATTTTCCTTGCACCTGGGAAGATAAGCTTAGCCCATCTTCTGAGAATTCTATGGTATAGTAAAATTCTCTAACCTCATTCTCAAAGACCATGCAGTCTTATTCCTCAAACAAGTGTAACCATCCTTGATTCCTGAAAAATTCAACCAATTCAATCATCTCAGGTTTCTCATACATTTTGGGATCAACCACTCTTATGTTTTTAGTGTTTTATTTCTTTGTTTTCTTGCCGCATCTTTTTCTCTTTTCTCTTGTTTGCTTCTCTTAGGACTAATTCTCATTTATGCAACATCAATTTTTTTTCTCTAGGGATAAGGTTCCTTAAAAATTTTCTTTCTTTTTACTACTATATGTTTTTGCCTCATCTCATCAGGACTACCAGATTTTTAATTGGGGGACCTGGTCCTTCTAGCAATATGAACATTCATCTTTCTTTTCTCAATTTTTCTACAGTATCTACATTAATATCTTTCTCTTCTCCAACATCATCCGCTTTAATGTTTTCTTTCTCCTCAACTGAAGCAACTTTACTAAGTCTTCTTTGTTTAGTGGTAAAAAACTTACTAGTCTCAATAGCATCAGCTACCAATCTCTTTTTAGACCTTTAGTGGACCAAGATTTAGCCATTTTTACCTTATAGTTAACCATAATTTTCTAGCCTCTACTTCCCATCTATTTTTTCATAGTCCATCTCAAGAGTAACTTATCCTCAACCTCCTTATCCTCCTCATTTGGAAGTGATAACACTTCATTTCTTTTACCCACTTTATTTATTTATTGGTTACCTATTAATATCCACTAACTGAGGTTTCATATGCAAGAAGATGTAAGTTCTCATCTACCCAGTTTTTATTGCAAGATAGATCAACTCTTTTAACTAATATTTCTTCACCAAATAATTGAGACAAATTTGGGTTTAAATCTCAAGAAGTAGGAGAAACAGGTACTAGAGGGATTTTAGAAAATTTATCTTTGTTAAGTTTATCAATCAAAATAGGGTTTTGAGATTCTACAGGTGGTTTTGGGGCTTCTAGGAAAAATAGAACTTTGGGTTGAGAAGATTTTTGGTTAATGTTAGAGCTGAGACTTTGACTTAAATTCTCTACCATAAATGGCTCACCATAAATTTCTAAAGCAATGAAAAATTTTATAGGGACTGACATATTAATAGGTTTTTGATTTTTTTGTGGAAGAAAGAGTTAGCTTAGGTTTTTGTTGGAAGCTCAAGATAGTGTTTCCTTTTGTTAATGATGGATCAAAGTATTCAATTGATGAATGTTTGAGCTACTCATCTAGACTTTTATATACATCAAACTGTTCAGCTGGGATTGTGAAAGTAGGAATATAAGCCATTTTTATTTTGTAAAAGGAGAATGAGGGTACAAGAGCAGTTTGATTCATGGTAGATGATCAATTTAGTATGATAAATTTAATTAGTTGAAGAAGAATGTGAAACAGTCTGATTTAGTAAGTTTAGAGAAGAGACCATTTCATTGAAAGATGTTTTCTCTGAAATTACATGTCTGATCCTAATAATTATGACTTTTCTTTTTTTGCAAGAGTTGGAGGCTTATACATTGAGATCAAAAAAAACATTGTCTTTTAGATAATATTTTTAGATTTTTAAAGAATTCTATAATGGTACTAACCTGTGAGGTAGGACCAGGTACCTCTATTTTATGAGTGAATTCTCAACTTATGTTTGCTTCAACTTTTTTCTCCTAAAGTTTTCCCCATAGGAGTATACCTATAAGGGTATGGTACTGAGTTAGACCAAATTACACTTACCTTATCAAGGATACCTGTCTCTAAACATAGACAATTTTGGAAAGAGAAACCAATTCAGATGATAGGCTAGGTTAATTTGATCATTTCTTTCTTCTGCCCTTTGTCTCTACACACCCTTATTTCTTTAATCTAAAGGATTCCTTACTTTTTATTTTATTTTTCATAGAATTCTCACTTTGAAAAGCCAAGGACTAGGTCCTAGAAATCAATTTTTTATGATAAGACACATTTAACTGAAGTGTCTTGAGAGAGAGAATATAGTCAGACCTTCCAGTATTAAGCCTTCCTCATACGTTATCACAGAACCATTTGAAATTGCAATCCCCTATCTCATACCTAGAAACATGATCACTTGTTAGATTTAGCAACTCATTTGAGTTTAAGTTCCCAATAAGAAGACAGTGGTGTGATCAAATACTTCTTGGCCCATCTAGGTAGAGAGGATTTGTTCTCATTTTGAAGGGTTTGAAACCCTTCAGATAGAGATTTTTCTTACTGAATATATTTAGTACTTCTCATTTTATATTTGATTCAATACTGATATTTTTTCTTCAGATGTCTGGCGCTTCCCTAATGAGTACACAAATGGTTGTGACTCTTGTCTTTCAGAACCATGATTAGCTTTTTCTTTTGATTCAAGAGGTTGTTATTTTCCTTGATAGCCAATCCCCTTAACATTATTTGCACCATGAGTGGTCAGATTAGAAAGGATCTATGAAGATGTAGTCAATTTAAGAGATTTATTAAGTTCTTCTCTTAGACGGTTCAGGTCCCTCTCTAACTTTTTGTTTTTGTGAAGTGCAGACATAAGGTTTTTTTAGAATACTTAATTTATCTTCAAAATAAATTTAAAGATTTGAAGCTTCTCTCTTTTCCTTGCAATCTATGTCACCCACCTTCTTCAGTTGGCCTATGCACCTCAGATTTTTAGATTTTAATTTAGTGACTAGTTCTTCAGTTTCAGATATCTAGAGAGTGAAGTCAATCAATTCAAGCTCTTTATTCTCTACTTTCTCTTCTAGAGCAATTTTCTCAATATTTAATTCACATACAAAATCAATCAACACACAAACAAGCTTCTTTATCTTTCTAGCAGAAAAGTTATCTAGATTTTTATTTATATCAAAAAGAATTACCTCATCTTCTTCTTCATCATATGTATTTTTCATGAAGGGAAATAAGGAATCATAGATGACTGAACTACTTTCCATTGCTAGCATACACACATCTCCAGACTTCTTATCGTCATCTGATTTACTAAAGGAATCTCTCCATTCTGCTAAAGCCTGCTTTACTGTATAATCAGTTGTAGCCTTTCTTCTTGAATTGTTAGTGACCTGGTCCCTGGTTTTTCCTTTGTCACCTATGGCCTTAAGGTAATCCTGATGATCCGTATTGTGCATAGGGCAGTCCTTGATTAAATGCTTAGGACTTCCACATTTGTGACTCACTTTAACATTTCATCCCCACCTTTAAAACTTACCACTCTTTTTTATGCCTCGACAATCCTATTTGCCAAATAGGCACCATCAGTGTCTTCACCATCAACTGGATCATATTTAGAAGCCTTCAATTTAAGGTATTTTTATCATTTTTCTTCTTTATTCTCCATTCCTTGTCGCTTCTTGAGCTCATAAGTCTATAAATTTCCAATGATTTCATCTATATTGAGGGTCTTCTGGTTCCTTGATTCAGTTATGGCACCACTTTGCTTTCCTATGACTTAGGAAGAATACCAATAATTTTTCTCAGTTATTGGTATAGGGGAATCATTTCACCTAAATAGTGAAGCATAGTTGTGATAGAAGTGAACCTTTTATGCATTTCTTAGATTGTTTGTCCTTCTTTCATGGTAAAGGTTTCATATTGAGTTGTCAACATGTCCACTTTTAAATCCTTTATATTAGTGGTACCTTCATGAGCAGTCCACAAGCCATGGATTGATGATGATGATGGTTATTGGAAATTTTGGATCGAGACTAGGTTAGTGTATATGGATACTTCTGAGACCCCTTGGGGCCCTTTCATCTGTGAGTTGTTATGCTGGAGAAAAGAGGTCATCATATTCCCTTTCTTTGCAAGCCATCGGTTTGGAGAAGGTGTATACACTGTGTTGCATTATGGTACTTTAATCGATCATGGTATTATGGACTTATTTCACATTCATTCTTGCATGCGCATTTCTATCACCAGTATTCCCTATATCTACTAGCCTTATAGGGGGTTTCATAGGTACAGGTATGAGTATTGTTTGTAGTATATTATGTGGTTCATGTATCTATCAGCCTTATGTAGGGTCGCATAGGTATAGGCTCTAACTATTGTTTGTTAAGTGTTGATTGAACCTTTGGAGCCTATGATGGGGGTGGTTTACGAAATGCCCAATTAGGTATGCTATGTTTGAACTAGCTGATTACTTTATACTATCATTTTTATTATGGTTAGTTCGTGACAGGTTGGATTATTAGACTTGTATTTAATTTGAGGTATGTTTCTGATTCATTTATCTTATGATTATTTAATTTCTCATGATTATCCCATGGTTAGGTATTATGGATCTGGACCTTGATTATGTTAGTACTAGTTCCTACTCTGATTAGGAGGCCTTAAGATACTAGTGTGATTACTTAGGTTCTACCTTGAGTTAACCTTGCTTACATATATGTATCTATCTATAGTAGTTATGGTATTATATTATATTCTTCCCTCTCATTTATTCATGTTTATACCCATTATTTATCCTTGTATTCATATACATACATTATTTTTCTATTCTTTATTCGTATAATGGCTATTGATTTAAGGTATAATGCTTAGGGTCCCGGGTATGGCTAGAATGGGATATTTCATCTTAATACCTCCTTAGCCTTATTATATTAGTTTCTTGCATATGAATAGGATAGTTTATCATTATTGTCTCATTAGATTTATTAGGTAGTATGGTGGATAATTGGGTGTAATTTATATTTATACCTACATACTTTAATATTTGCATTATCTTTGGAGATTATTTGGTAGTTTCCTACTAAATACCATGTATTTGGTACTCATAATACACTTCTACTACCAGAAGATCATAGCATAGGTTCTATCTGTTATTTTCTATGTCGTATGGAGTAGCTATGGTTCGGAGACATATGGTGAGCTCTTGGCATTAGAGGTATTGCTATTCCCCTTTTTATATACTTGACTAGTCTCTAGGTTGTATTTGGAGATTGGTTGTATCAGTATATTCATTTAGCACTTCATTTTGTAACCTTATTACAGTAGAATCTCTTGTATTGATTCCTCTGGGTTTTAGGACTATCTTATGTAGTTTAGTCTTTTACGTCATTTATTTGGCATTCTTACTTCTCTTCCCTTGGAAGTCCATTACTAGTAGTTCTGGACTATGGGTTTGGCTTACCTACTAGTGGGTTATAATAGGTCCCATCATGACATGAGAAATTAGGTCAAGATAGAAGAGACCCTAGTATCACTTAAGTGACGTTCACTTATGCGGCACGTGCCTCCCTTACACAATACTCGTGGGCTAAGACAAGTTGCTTAAGTGATTGGCTGGTCGCATGCGCAATGAACCAGTACCAGCTAAGTCTTCGCCAACCCCTCAGAATTCATCCAAAATCCCATGTATGGAAATTAATTCTGCTACCCTATCAAATTTGACATACTGGACTCAATGATGCAGTCAAAATTTCCATCTGAAGTCATTTTGACAAAAAGTGGGTCTCATACCCACTTGCCATTTTTCTTAACTTTTGACCAATAGCCCAAAATAAGTTTGGGGGACTTGGGACCTAAACCAAGGGTCCATCTAGCCTAATATCCATGTTCTGGAGCTATTGGAATAGTCAGAAGTGTCATGCGAGGTTGTTTGACTGGAGTTTTTGCCTAATAGCCGATTTGAGATAGCAAAGACTTCAAAATAGAGAATTGGATCTAAAAACCAAATTAACTACTCGGTAACCATACTTTCAATTCCAGAAAGTCAAAAATGACTTCGAACAGCAACAGGAATGTCTAAACAACAAAAATGAGTGGAAATATTGAAAATGACCTTGAGGGTTATAACACCTCAGGTCTCTATATATCTTGTTTGAACTTGAATATATTGAGTACTTGGAATTATGAGATTCAAATAGAATGGTGGAAATCAAGGTACCCTTAGGTACATAGAACCGACCTCTGGTTCTTAAGGCTCCTTCATCATCTAGAATGGACTCATTTCCCTTCCCTTGTAAGTTTTTTCCCTGAGATGCATTAATTTCTTATCCTCAAACTATAATCGATTAATCTTTCCATAAAAAGTGGATCTAATCTTCACATGTACCAACATATTATCTTAGCTAGTTTTCTGTAGTCCCAAAACACTGTTAGCCAAAAACCATACCTCTCTTGCTAATGGAAGTCTGAACGCCTCTAGAAGTGTTAGGCTCTCCATGCTTACTAGTTTTTGGCTTAGTTCATGCTCTACAACATTATCCATATCTGGGTGATAAAAGATTAAGATATCATATATTTAATAAACTTTATCTGCCTCTTCTATCTTAGCTTTAGATCCTTCTGAGTGAACATATGCTACAAGCTGTGGGGGTTGGTGAACATCCACCACTTCACCCCATAAATATAGTGCCTTCAAATTTTTAATGGAAATACAATAAATTCTAGCTCCAATTCATGGGTGGGGTATTTTTTCTCATAAATATTTAGTTACATCAATGAATAAGAAATTACATTCCATTCTTGCATCAACACGACAAGTAAACCCAAAAGTGAGGCATCACAAAATATAATAAAATCCTTACTCTCATCTGGAAGGGTCAATACTGGAGATAAAGTCAACATGATTTTGAGCTTTTGAAAGATCTCCTTGCGCTTGTAATCCCATTCAAAAGGAACTTGTTTCTAAGTCAATTGGGTCGGGTGTAAAGAAATGGTAGCAAGCCTTTTAATAAATTAGTGGTAGTAACTAGTCAACCCTATAAAACAATGAATTTCTATAATGTTAATTGAACTAGCCCAAATCTCTACTACCTCAACTTTTTGTTGGTGTACCATGACCCCTTCTTTAGAAACTATGTGCCCCAAGAAAGACACCAAATAAAGCCGGAACTTGCACTTAGAGTACTTAGACTACAATTGTTTCACCTTCAATAATTTAGATACAATATGCAAATGATCTTCATGCTCTTTATCACTTTTAGAATAAACAAGTATATCGTCAATAAACACAATTATTAATGTATCCCAAAAGGACTTAAACACTCTATTCATCAATCTCATGAAAATAGTTAGGGCATTGGTCAAGCCAAAGAACGTAACTAAAACTTATAGTACCCAAAATAAGTTTTAAAAGTAGTTTTTGGGATGTCCTCCGCCCTAATTTTTAGTTGATGGTAACGTCTTGATTTTTAGCTAATTATAACCCAACCTCAAACCAATCTTAGAGAACATTAAAATTCCTTTTAACTAGTCAAATAAGTCATCTATGCTGGGCAAGGATATTTGTCATGAATGGTCACCTTATTCAACTGTTGGTAGTATATGCACATCCTAATACTACCATCTTTCTTTTTCGCAAACAACACTGGTGCACCCCAAAGAGAGATACTTTGGTAAATAAAGATTTTTTCTAATAAGTTTTGTCACTAGGATTTTAACTCTCCTAACTCAGTAGGTTCCATATGGTATGGGGGAATAGAAATAGGTCTAGTCCCAAGCTCTAAGTCTATACAGAAGTCACCTTCTTGATCTAGAGGAATTACCAAAATATCATCCAGAAACACTTCTAAGAAATTAGACACCACTGGAATATATGTTGTAGGAGGGGCTACAGATTTATCCTCCTGAAGATGGGATAAAATTTCCTACACCCCTTCTTTACTAGTTTCGTGGAAAAATTTGTGGACACTATCTTCATGGGACTAAGCCTAAAAGTACCCTTTCACACTAACTTCTCTCTCCCAAGGATTACCACAATAGTAGTTTTTGCAAGAATAATCAAGAGAAATATGATAAGGGGACAACTAACTCATCCCCAAGATAATATCAAACTCCTCTATGTCTAAAATAACCAAGTCTGTCAGGGTCATAAACCTCATGAACATCATAGGACACACATGATATAACTGATAAACAAATACAGATACCCCAATTGATGTGGACACATACATAGAAGTATAAGATATTCACATCCAAGTCCCAACAAAAAGAAAATTTCATAGACACATAACAAAGGGTGGAACCAGGATCAAGAAATACAAAAGCCATATGATCATAGATAGGAATAGTACCTGTGATCACTAGATCAAAACCTTTTTCCTAAAGCCATATGATTATAAAGATGAGCCTTATCACCACCCTGACTGCCACCTATACACCTTGTGCTTCATTTCTACCCACTTGTCCACCACCTTTATTAGTCTGGTTGCACCCCTAGCCTGGCTACCGCACAAACTTTGTGAATAACTCTACCATTCATTCCACCAACTCAAACTACTATAACTAGTGTGATAGAAGTTTTTATTATGCTAACTAGAATATAGAGAAGAAATTAGGGAAATTTCTCCTTACATGTCCCATGCCTCCATATTCAAAGAATTTAGATCCCAAAGTAGGCCTTTAAACTAAAAAAGAAGAAGGTGCGTATTTTTCAACATGTAAAGGTTTATAAATAAACTTAGATGGGCCCCCTATTGATACTAGTATAGTTGAATGGTGGGGCATAGAAGAGCCACATCCCTTCGAAAAAGTACTACTAAATGTACTGAGGTCCCAACCTTCTTCTCTTCTGATTGCACCTCTCCCTATTTCATAAGTTCTTAAGCCTTCTTGTTAATTTCAACAACATCATAAAAAGACTTACCAGACATGGCTACACTTGCGGCACATGAGAAGAATTATCCAACACATACTCTTAAGCTAGTAGCAGTTATATTTGTTTTAAATATATGGTGCCACTACTTGTATGGTATTCATGTTGAAATATATACTAACCATAAAATTTTAATATATATGTTCAAGCTAAAGGACATCAATTTAAGGTAGCGATGATGGTTGAAGTAGTAAGAAGACTATGATATCAATAACTTGTATCATCTAGGGAAAGAGAATATAGTGGTTGATGCTTTAAGTCTTAAATAATGCTACAACTTATTGGAAGTCAATAGAAAGGCAAGAAATGTATAAGGATCTACACCAACTAAATAATTTGGTGTTTTTCTTTCTTGAATCTCCATACATAGAAGTTATTAGCAAACTGCAACAAAACCTTATTAGTAGCTAAAGTGAAAGAAAAGCAGTATATGGGTCCCATTTTATTATAGATTAAGGAAAATGTTTCAAAGTATGGCAAGGGCATTTGAGCTTACATAAAATGGAGTACTCCAGTGTCAAAACAGATTGTGTGTACCTAATATTAATGGTCAAAGAAAAAGGATAATGATGGACACATGCCATTCAACATATTTTGTCTATCTGGGGTCAATCAAAATATATCATGACTTGAAAGAAGTGTATTTTTTGGAAGACATAAAGAACATTACAGAATTTATGGCTTAATGTCCCAATTTCCCAGAAGTTAAAGCAAAGCACCAAAATCCAAGAGGTTATATGCAGCCTACAAAGCTCCTAATTTGGAAATGGAACATGATTAATATGGATTTTGACACTAGTTTACCTTGCTTATTTAGGAAGTTTAATTCCATATGGGTAATAGTGATAGACTTACCAAATTAGCACATTTTCTACTGCTTAAAACCACGTATGTAATTGAAGAGTATGCAAATAGTACATTAAATAGATAAATTTCCTATACGGAGCCCTAATCTTTATTACATCATATAGGGGAGCTCAATTTACCTTAAACTTTTGGAAATCATTTTAAAACAGTTAAGGGATGGAAGTAAGTTTAAGTATAGCTTTTCACCCTCAAACAGTTAGTTAGGCAATATGCACAATCCAAACACATAAAGATATGATTTGAGATTGTGTGTTGGACTTTGAAGGAGGTTAGGATGATCATTTTCTTCTGATTGAGTTTGTCTGCACTAATAACTATCACTCGAGTATAAAATGACACTTTATGAAGCTTTATATAAAAAAAGTGTAGATCACCAATGGATAGTTTAAAGTGGGTGAAACTATTAAGTTTGGGTTAGATCTTGTTCATCAAGCTACGAAAAATGTTAAAGTGATGCAACAATGGTCAGAAATAGCCCAAAGTCAACACAAATCTTATGTGGATATTAGAAGAAGGGGGATAGAGTTTTTTTTATGTGATTGGGCATTGTTGAAGGTGTCACCAGTAAAAGAGGTAATAAGATTTGGTAAGAAAGTAAAACAAGTCCACATTATATAGGGCCATATAATATTATTCAAAGGTTTGTCCAAATATCATATGAGTTAAATTAACCCCAAGAGATCTTAGTAGTTCATCCAGTGTTTTATGTCCCAATGTTGCAAAAGTGCATAGGATATCCCGTGTCGTATTACTTCTGTTGAAGATGTAGATGTTACAGAAGATCTCACATATGAAGAATTACCTATTTGTCATGACCCAAATTACCAATATGATGGCACTGACTTTGTCCCGCAAGTAGGTAAGGAAAACCGTAGGCCAAAGATAGAAGAAATGGGATAATTTGGTGGACAAAGGCATAAAAAGCTAGAAATTTGAAAGTAAGGACTCAAGACAATAATTCACATATAATAATAGTCTAAAAGATAGATAAAATAACAATAACAATCCCATGACCAAGTAGTAGTGGTACAAGAGCCACTAGCAAAAAGGAATATAAGTAATGTAATAGTCAATGTACATCGGTCTCGAATAATAAAAGACTAAATAAAAGTAGGTGAAGGAGAAAAGGGCAACTCCGATTCTTAAAGCTCACCCTACCTCCGAACTCTAATAAGAACGATCGTCATGTCAATAGCAGCCACTAGTACTTATATTCATATCAAAAAGGTACATAATGTAGTATGACTACCAAAGCCACGGTACCCAGTAGGCATCATCGGTCGACTATGCTAAATCATTATGTAAGAATGATAAACATGAAAGATAAACAAGATAAGCCAAGGTAAAAAGGGAAATTTCGGAATAATGCTCCATTACTGTAAATAAATAACTAGAAAAAATATAATATTAATTAAAGCATAATTAAAACAAGAAGATTGGCCCCCATAAGAAAATAAGTTTGGAAAATAAATAACCCACTACGGGCACCATAAGCTCGGAGGGTGCAATCAAGAAAGCAAATAATAAGAATTTAATTGATTAACCATATTTAAAGCCATAACCATAAATCCATCCATATCATAACATACTATAAATGAAGTCTCAATGCCAGACTTGAACTACAACTCAATATCAATAGATCACCGAACCTAGTCCTGAACTAGCACCAACTCCAAAGTACCAGTATAGCATAAGAATCAAGAATCTAGTCTCTTTAACTCTACAATATACAATTTTAAGGATATAATACACCCAATAATTCTAAAAGGGGTTAACATAAACATCGCCTAAAGTGGACTGAAGGGGCCTGCTTCTAATCCTTGAAATCCCTTTTAAGGAAAATTCTACCTCGGACTAGGCTAAGGTATCTAAGTTTACTTCTAGATTTTAAATAAGCCACAATTATCCCTAAGATAGTAATTTAAATCTAAACATGAGCAACAAAGCCAATTATACCTAATTACAGTTCCTTAATAGGCTAAATATTCCAAATAGTACTAATTATAGCTGCAAGACCTAATTCCCAACCCATATCTAGAATAATACCATAAGTATACTACGACTTAGATTAATCTATGAGAAATACAAATCTACCCTACATGTACACAAAAGAAAAACCTAGAGAATTCGCTAAACCATTGATTTCTCCATTGAAGAAGCTTTCACAATAAGCGACATGATCAAAATCATAATCTACTCATAAATATGAGAACAATAATACCTATATTGCATTTTTATGCATCGAGAAATTAAGTATAAATCCCATGTAGGGCCCGCTTGTTGAATCACACATTCAAAACTAACAACATGTCCTTTTATGGTTAAAGAATATTTATCCTCAAAAAGGGTAAATTTTGAGCTCAAATGGTGTTACAATCAACCCACCAATATTCTAGGGATTTTTTAAAATAATAGGGAAATTATCCATGGAATCGGTGAAAACTTACCAAAAATTAGAATAGAAATGAGTAATCCAAGATTACGAAGTCCCTAAAATTACCTAGTAATGTCTCTCCCAAGTTTCCACATATTTTAGGCTTTTTCACTCTTGAATTTGGGCAAAAAATGGGAGAAAACCAGGCTAAGGGGTATTTATGGCCACCCAGGTGCTGCTTAAGTGGTTAGTGCTTTTGCAGCCAAGAGCCACTTTAGCGGTATTTGCTTCCTACACGCCTTATTGAGATAAGACTCGCAACATCTCAAAGTAAGTCTCCTAGCTAAAATATAAGAAATATCTCCATCGACTTGCAACTAATATCTCTCTACCACACAATTGGGGGTACGTCGGGCATGTCTACCACACAATTGGGGGTACGTCGGGCATGTCTAAGGTAGCGGTCTTAGCAAAGTAATCCAAGACCGCATGATAATCCAATAACTAGTTTATGCCTAGAATTACATCATAACTTACCATGTCTGACACAATAAGATCAGCCTAAGTATCAAATTCTCGAATAGTGAAAACACAAGACGAATAAACTTTTTCCACTACTAAAAAGTCACCCACATGAGTAGATACACCTAATAACGTAGATAAAGAATCCCAAGATAACTCTAACCGTGGGTCATAATAAGTAAACACATAAGAATAAATAGATCCCAGATCAAATAAAACTAAAACTAACTAATGGTATACAAAAACAATACCAGTAATGACAGTATTCAAAGAATCACCCTTGAGTCTAGTAGGTATGACATACAACTGACCATGACCGCTATCTGGTTAGGCTCCTGACCAATCTTTTGTCCCACCTACCTGAGGACCTCTACAAGCACCTTGGGGACCACACCAATGACCATGTATACCACCTCTAGCTGGGGGCAAAACAATCTGAATAAGTGGAACACTCTGAGCTAAAGGAATAATCGCTCCACGACTAGGCACTCTCTCAAAAAATAGCCAAAGGCCCCACAACCATAACATTTCCCAGGAGCTGCACTGAAACAAAAAGATCCAATTGATCCCCAATAACCACCACAACTAGAATAACCAGAGGATAAACCCCTTATAGGATGACCACTACTCTGTGCAAAATAACCATTGTAACTAGATTTTCCTAGAGAGATAATCTGAAGTGTGTCATGAACGAGCCTACTAAAATGACCCTAATTCTTATACGACTTACAAAGAGGTTACCTATCTTGAAAAGCGCTGCCTCTTAATTGTGAGCCACTATGGCTCCCACTGCAGATACCTTGATATCATATCAACTTATTGTTTCCTCTTTGAGACTCGTAATGCATCTCTTCCATAACCTGAGCATATTCATAAACCATAAAAAAGGACCTACTCATAGCAACCAAACTTTATGTAGACATCTAGAGAATCTTAATCCCCGAATAAAGAATTAAACGCTCTTATACTCAGTCATCAAAATAGAAGTAGCATTCCTAGCCAACTCATAAAATCAAGACTCGTGCTCTATAATATTCATAGATCCCTGATCTAACCTCAAGAATTAATCATTCAAACAATCTTTAAAACTGCAGGGCATATACTTCTCCAAGAAGATTTAAAAAAATTGAGTCCATGTCAATAGGGATGATTAAGCTAACCTGGAATTAAGATATCCTATCCTCCAGTGTTGACCTAAAAAATCTAACTAAATTTTAGTGTAATCCACACCATGAGTCTCAACTAGGTACAAATTGCAAAGTTTCTCCTCGCAAGCAATCAAAAACTTAAAAGCATCCTTGCCCGGTGCACCTGAAAAACTAGGTGGAGCTAATCTTAAGAATTTACCCAGCATTTTCTGCATCTCAATATTCATAGTAGGTTGGGAAACCATCAACTGAGCAACTACCAGCGAAGCAACCACAGGTGCAGGAGGGACATCAACTTGGGGAGTTGCAGCTACATATTGCATCCCCACTCTATACCACTCTAATCTGCAAATTATGTACTATAAGATGGGGCACCATAAAATAATTCCAAGATCTAAACCAATTTATCCCTGAGAACCAAAGAAAAAATAAACCTTAGTAGAGCCTGGGAAGGTTCTTGGACAACCACTGCTTGGGGAGGACGAATCTCTAGCTCAAAAGTTGGAATAGGGTATAATGAAGGCCCCCTATCCTGTTGCTTGATTGAGGATATGTTTCTAGGTTGTCCTCAACTTCTAGGCTATCCATGGATAGAGACAGGATCCCTAGTTGCAGACACAGGGTCCTCTTCAAGTATAGCGATAACACATATCCTAGACATCTGTGAAAAAGTTAAACCAAAGGAATCTTTGGAAACAACCTTAAACTATTAGCATGAAATGAGTGAAAGAAGTGAAGAACTCCTAAGAATGTCCTATAGCATCCCAAAGATAAGAAACGGATGTCATCATTCCAATATACAAGACTCTACTAGATACTTGCTTTTATACCAACAATACTAGTGAACCTGGCTTACATATTGATTTGTCACAACACGATTTACCAATCTTGATGACACCTACTTTATCCTGCCAGTAAGTAAGCCAAATCATAGTTCGAAGCTAGAAGCAATGGGCTAATTTGGTGGGAAAAGGCATAAAAATCTAGAATTTTCAAGTAAAGACTAACAACAATAATTAACGCAATAATAATAGTTTTAAAGATAGATAAAACAATAATAACAATCCCACGGTCTATAGTATCAGTACTAGAGCCACTACCAACAAGGAATACAAGTACTATAAAAGTCAATGCACATCAGTATTGAATAATGAAAGACTAAATAAAATTAGATGAAGAAGAAAAGGGCAACTCCAGCTCCAAAAGCTCACCCTGCCAGTAAACACTAAATAGTATGATCGTCACATATACAGTGGCCACTAGTACTCGAATCTACACCAAAAAGGTACAAAAGTGTAGTATGAGTACCAAAGCCATGGGTACTCAGTAGGCAACATCGGTTGAGTAAGCTAAATCATAATTTAAGAATGATAAAGATGCAAGATAAAAAAATAAGCCAAGGTAAATAGGGCAAAGCTGGAATAATGCTCCATTACTATAAATAAATAAACAGAATAGATATAATATGAAAGAAAGCCTAATTATAAATAAAAAATCATCCCTCGTAAGAAAATAAGTATGGAAAAATAAATAACCCAATGTGGGCCCCTATAAGCTCGAAGGGTGCCATCAAGAAAGCAAATAATCAAAAATTTATTGATTAACCACATCTCAACCCATAACCATAAATCCATCCAAATAATAATATACCATAAATGAACTCTTAGTTCCAAACCTGAACCAGAACTCAATATCAATAGATCACTGTACCTTGTCCAGAACTAGCACCAACTCCTAAGTACCATTCTAGTATAAGCATCAATAATCTAGTCTCTTCAAATCTACAATATATAATTTTTGAGAAAATAATACACCCATAATTCTAAAAGGAGCTTATAATAATCTTAGACTAAAGTGGGCTGGAGGAGCCCACTTATAATCACCATAATCCATTCTAAGGAAAATTTTCTCCGGTCCAGGATAA
Source organism: Capsicum annuum (assembly GCF_002878395.1). Lineage (NCBI taxonomy): Eukaryota > Viridiplantae > Streptophyta > Magnoliopsida > Solanales > Solanaceae > Capsicum > Capsicum annuum. Next base: position 121,167,701 of record NC_061113.1, read on the forward strand.
GGTATCTAAATTTATTTCTAGATGTTAAATAATCCACATTTAGCAAAAATATATTATTTCTTCCCTAAACATGAGAGACTAGGCCAATTACGCCTAACTTAATATTTCTTAAAAGGCTAAATATTCTAAATAGTAGTAATTATATCTGTAAGACCTAATTCCTAACCCATATCTAGCATAATACTAAAAGTATACTATGAATTAGATCAATCCATTAGGAAGGTAAAACTAGCCTACTTGGATGCCTAAGAAAAGCTTGGAAAATCCACTAAACCATCGAATTCTCCTTTAGAGAAGCCTCTATAAGGCACCACGCCATAAAAATCATAACCTACACAATACAAGGAAAACAATACCCATTTTGCATTTTTATGCATTGGTTCTAAAATTAAGTAAATATCCCACGCAGGGCTCGCTTATGGAATTACACTTTGAAAATTAGTAACACGTCTCTCTATGCTTAAGGTACATTTACCCACAAAATGGATAATTCTGAGTTCATATAATGTTACAATCAACCCAACAATATTCTAGAAATTTTGGAAAATAATAAGGAAACTAACCATGGAGTTGATAAAAACTTACCAAGAATTTGGAGAAAAAATGAATAATCTAAGCTTACGAACTCTCCAAAATCACCTACTAAAGTCTCTCCCCTATTTCCACACATTATAGATTTTTTTCACTCTTGAATTTGGGTGAAAATAGAAGAAAATTAGTCTAAGGGATATTTAAGTTCACCCAGGTGCCGCTTAAGAAGACACTAGGCCACTTAAGTGGCCACTCCTTTTGCGGTCAAGTGTCATTTTAGTGGCATTTTCTACATGCGCAACTTAGGTCTTAAGCGGTCCTATTGCCACTTAAGCAGCCTTTTCTTAAGTAACCCTCAGTTTTCCAGTATGATTGCTTAAGCGACCAGCAGGCAACTTTAGTCCTACATTGCCTAAGTGGGTGCACTAGTTGTGTGCACCAATTGGAGACATAGATTTTATCCAAGTGTCCATTGATCTGTCAAGATTTTTTCTAAATGTCGTATACACAATTAAACTATGCTACCATATCAAAGATGTTTTGAACTCAATGGCATAATCAACATTTCTATCTAAGGTTGTTTTGATGAAACGTGGTCCCACACCAAGTGTCATTTTTTTATGTTATGGACAATAGTCCAAAATGAATCTAGAATCCTTGAGACCTAAACCAAGGGTCCACTTAGCCTAAATTTATGTTCCATCACTGTTAGAACTATCAAAATTTCCATACGAGGTTGTTCGACTAATTTTTTCATTAGGTAGAAAATTTTAACAAGCAAAGACTTCAAAATAGGGAATTGGCTCTAAAAATAAGAAAACTGCATGGTAACTAAATTGTCATCTCTAGAAAGTAACAAATGAATTGGGGTAGCTATAGGAAATCTCTAAACGGCAAAAAATAGGAAAAATGCATAAAATAACCTGGAGGGTCATTATAATACCTATTACTATTCTAGATTCGTAAGTTAGGAAGTTAATAAATAAATAAATAGCATCTATAAAATTACTTTGGAGGAACCAGCATGTATAACAGATTACATGGGGAGTCGAGAAAGCGATAAAACCCAAGTACCCTCATTAATTCAAATTTGACGAGAAAGTCCAAGTTGCTGAATTGGAGAAATAACAAGTAATGATAAATTATAAGTATTATGTTTTAATAGGAACCTTAAACTTAGTCTTTAACTTGTTCAGGTTTGAAAATTATGCAAATATTCAAGGGCAAATATTCTTAAGGAGGGAGAATGTATGTCACGCCACGAATCTGGTACCCAAAATGCTATGCAGTGCTCATAACCCCGAAGGACCACAAGCTTACCCATGACTAACATTTGTACCTGAATACTGCATAATATACTGTATAAATATGAAAATAGTAGGCTGAAAAATGCCATAAGGTTCAAAACTAATAAACATCTGATAAAATCATATTTGAATAATGTGGCACGACAGTACCAAAGCTGAAACAATGTCTAAAAACATCTAGTCTGAAAACACTGTAGTTTGAAATCCTCTAAACTATCTGAATAAAGAGTTGATGGGATATATCCCTAACTAACTCCAACTACTGAAATAATCTAAGAAATGAAAAAATAAAGTAATGATCATGTCTTCGAAGGATGATGGCTCACTGCAAACTCTAACTGCTGAAACCGGAATACTACTGATGCGCTGGAGCTTGTGCTTCTGAACCTATGGTATAGAATAAATTACCATAGCGCAAATACGTTAGTACAATTGAATGTACTAGTATGCATATGAGGTAGGCTGAATGCAAAGGGTTCAAATTCATGAACAGTGCTAATTGATTGCATAACATGAACGTGAGAATACATGCATGAATAAGTGACTGTGACTGAATTCATGATGGTACTTACTACTGAGTCTGATTACTGATAACATAAGTCACTGATAACTAATATAACAGATACTGAGTGACTGTATCTAATAGTCTAGGTTCTGATGGAACTAACTGAGTTTCATACTATTCTGAGTTGATTGTATATAACATTCTTGAAATTTTGAAGAAGTATCTGAGTTCTATTATTAAGGCTGAGTCTGAAACTATAACTGTGGGAAGTAGTTATCTAATCAACATACCCCAAATAAAGCACTATAGCTAGGTTGGGGTCCAATCTGTAACCCCAATAGGAACATTGTCAATACCACATCACTGGTACAGACAAGTTTTGGGTGCCCTCATCTGACAGTGTCCCTAAAAGAGAATGGTGGGACCTCCATCTGACAGTGTTTATCCACCTTATCAACCCTCATCTTTCAGTGTTGATGTCTCAACCTATGCCAGCTACATAGTTTTGGAATGCAAGGATTACTTCTAAGGATCACACCCTCAACTATCATTATGGGTCCCCATCCTTGGGTTTACTGAACTGGACTGAGTTCATTGAGTTTCATTGACTGTTGGAATACTACTGAGAATACTAAATTACTAATCTTTCTGAGATTACTGGGATTACTAAGTTTATTGAGTTTTACTGAGTCATATGGCTGAGTGAATTTTACTGAACATGGCTTGACTGAGGCTATCGTGAAAACATGACACTGGCTCTAGGCACACAACTAAATTGTTGGGTACAAGTAACCCAAGGACTCGATAGAAGGAAACTGACAAGGCATAAGATTCTTGAATACACGACCAACATCAATAATCTATAATACAATAAGTTGGGGATTTCATGAAGTACATAGTTATCATATTCTTGTACATGGTAGGAATGCATATACTCAATGTCATAGTTTCATACTCTAATATCATGGGCATTCCAACAAATATCTATATTGCATATCAATAGCATGGGAGTCATTTGAACATAAGGGTAAAACATGAATCCATCACATAAATCATAATTGAGCTATATTACATAATTTTTAGTCTCTAGGGCATTTTATCGAACACTTAGGTTGTATGACTTAAGGCATGGCATAATCATCTAATTGAGATATCATAACCAACTAAAATTCATGGTTTTCAACTCACATGCTAACATATTTTCATAAAAACACATAAAGATTCCAACTTGGGGATCATACAACAACAACCATATGAATATAATCAACCCATAGCATGAATATCATCATCCATAGTTTAAAACTTGATTTTTGGGCTTCATGGATGAAAACAATCCTTGAATGAACACTATTCATACCTGAGAAAAGAAACCTTGAAGGTTTTTGGAGTTCTTGGATGAATTTCTTGAGATTGACCTTGATTCTCAAGGGATAAGGTTTTGTTTTCTTGAGAGAAAAAGTTCTTGATATTGGGGAAAAAGTGAATAATAAGTAGCAAAGGACATTTTTAGGGCTTAAATCCCACATCTAGATGGAGTAAAATCATGGGAAAAGACCCATTTAACCCTGGAAGCATATTTTAATTTGTCTAAATTTTTTGAAATGAGCACATAACGCGATGCGATGCTATCGTGCCATGTCACTGGAATATGAAAACTAGAAAATTGAGAGATAGTGCGACGTGTAGCTATCATGTTACCACTTTGTTTACTACCTGGAAGTTTGATATGATGTAGAGACATCATGGAGATTCACTGGAAAAGGGATAATTTGGATTTAGGAGCCCTCCGCAATTTGGTGTAATCTCGGATTCTTACTGGAAACTGACAAACATCATTTTGTCTTATGGCGTGATGATCCACTAGCTGAAACGATGGTGTTTTATGACTGAAATATTAAATCTCTATAACTTCTTACCTGTTTATCGAATTTAGAAGAATTTGATATCGATGGAAAACTTATTAAATTTCCAACACAACAAAAAGTGAAAAGCAAGAAAATTCCATATATATAAAAGTGTATTCATCTTTAAAGCATGTCTTTGACATCTTTGATATGAATTTAAGATAGGTAGAAGTATGGGGTATTACAATATCTCCCTCTTGGGAACATTCCTTCTCGAATAAAACTAGATGAGATGGGAGAAATGATAAACTGAAGTACATGCTGAACATGAACAATTGAAACACGATTTCATAACTAATATAACTGATAAGATGAATGTATTATGTTGAATATGCATATCTGATGCATGAATAATGAACGTATGACAGCATGACTAAATTACTAATAAGATGAGTTTCTCATCAAATTGAACATGCATATCTGATGCATGAATACATGACTGAACTAACACATGAATGCATGACTGACTATGCAATGGTAATTGATACCAAGTTTATAATGGAATTCTGAACATGAACTGGACACCAAGTTGTAACTGAAATCTGAACATCAAACTAAAAAAGGGTTGAGTCTAAATTAGCAGAGAAAAGGTGAGCATACTTGGTATGCATGTCTGCTTCTACTTTCCAAGTAACTCCCTCAATGGACAGATTCTGCCAAAGGAGTTTGACTAGAGGGACTCTTTTGTTCCTCAGTTTGATAGTTAAGAATTTCGATCGGAATCTCTTTGAAAGAGAGGTTTTTCTAAATATCTATGCTCTGAATAGGGACTACAAATGCAGTGTCACCTATGCACTTCTTGAGCAAAGAGAGATGGAAGACTAGATGAACTTAGGCTAGATATGAAGGCAATTCGAGTTCATAAGCTACTTTGTCAAAGCGACTGAGAATTTTGAAGGGATCGACATATCGAGAACTAAGCTTTCCCTTATTGCCAAATCTCTTCACTCCCTTCATGGGAGATTTCTTTAGATAAACATAGTCACCAATCTCAAACTCGAGATCTTTTCTGTTCACATCTATAGAAGACTTCTGTCGGGTCTGAGCAGCTTGGAGTTTTTCTCTGATCAACTAGACTTTTTCTAAGGCATCGAATACTAAGTCAGGTCCTATAACTGAAGCCTCACTAACTTCGAACCAACCGACTGGAGATCTATACCTCCTATCATAGAGAGCTTCGAATAGAGCCATCTTACTACTGTAATGATAGTTGTTGTTGTATGCAAAATCAATCAAAGGCAAGCGATCATCCCAACTACCCTTGAAATCAATTGCACACGCTCATAGCATATCTTCTAAAGTATGAATGGTCCTTTCTACTTTTCCATCGATCTGAGGATGGAAGGTTGTACTGAGATGAATTTGGGTACCAAGACCCCTTTGGAATACTTTCCAGAAATGAAAGGTGAACTGGGTACCTCTGTTTGAGATAATAGATAATGGAATACCATGCAATTTGACCAACTCTCTAATATAGAGTTTGGTGTAATCCTTGGCTAAATAAGAGGTATGGACTGGAAGAAATTAAGCTTATGGACTGGAAGAAATTAAGCTGATATGGTCATCCTGTCTACAATGACCCCAACTGAATCATGCTAATAACGAGTACAACGCAAACCTGTCATGAAGTCCATGTTTACTTTTTCCCACTTCTAAGTAGGAATATTGAACTCTTGCATAGAACCACTAGGCATCTGATGCTCTATCTTAACCTACTGACATGTAGAGAACTTAGTAACAAACTCTACCATATCTCTCTTCATCCCACTCCACTAATAGATCTCCCATAAGTCATGGTACATCTTTGTGGCCACTGGATAAATAGAGTAGCGTGCACCATGCGCTTCTATAAGAAATTTGCTGCCTCAAGTCATCTACACCCAAAACACACAGACGACCCTGACAACGCAATACACCATCTCCCCCTTAGGAGAAAACCTCTACCTTCTGATCCTTGACTGACTCTTTCAACTTGACTAGACTGGAATCTTTATCTTACTTTTCTTTCACCTCAGAAACTAGAGATGATTCTGAACTACTCTGAACCCATATATCACCATCCTCTATATCCACTAAGAGAATACCTAGTATGGTAAGATAATGGACTTCCTAAGCAAACTTATTCTTACTATCCTCAACATGAGCAATACAACCCATAGACAGTCCACTGAGAGATTCGGCCATTATATTGGCCTTGCCCAGATGATAAAGGACACTCATATCATAATCTTTCAAGATATCTAACTACCTTCTCTGATAAAGATTGAGATCTTTATGAGAAAATACATACTGAAGGCTCTTCGGATTTGTGAATACACCTAAATGAACTCTATATGGATAATGCCTCCAAATCTTTAAGGCAAATACTAGGGCTGCTCACTTAAGATCATGAGTAGAATAATTCTTCTCATGGGGTTTAAGATATTTGGAGGCGTAGGCTATGAACTTACTATGCTACATGAGGACACAACCCAAACCTACTCTGGATGCATCACATTACACTATGAAACCATCTGAACCACCTGGAAGAGCCAAAACTGGAGTTGAGGTGAGTCGAGTCTTCAACTCCTAAAAACTTTTCTCGCAAGTATCTGACCACTAAAAGTTGACTTTCTTCTGAGTCAATCTGTACATACGCAATGTAATAGCAGAAAATCCCTCAACAAACCATCTATAATAGCCATCCAAACCTAAGAAACTCCTAATATCTAATGGAGAGATAGGTCTGGGCTACTTTCTTACTGCTTTGGTCTTTTGAGGATCTACTCTAATGCCATCACCAGAAATGATATGACCAAGGAATTCTACTGACCTTAGCCAAAATTTACAGTTATTAAATTTGGCGAATAGCTGATGATCTCTGAGAGTCTGAAGTACGATTCTGAGATAGTTTGCATAATCACTTTCATTGCAGAAATAGAGAAGAATATCATATATGAAGACTATAACAAGCATGTCCAAGTACTACTTGAACACACGGTTCATCAAGTCCATGAAAGCTGAAGGGGCATTGGTAAGACCAAAGAACATGACTAGGAATTTGAAGTGACCATACCAAGTTCGAAAAGCTATTTTGGGAACATTACATTCCCTGACTCTAACCTGATGATAGCCTGATCTAAGGTCTATCTTATAGAAATAACTGGCACCCTAAAGCTGGTCAAACAAGTCATTAATTTGGAGAAGTGGATACTTGTTCTTAACTGTGACTTTATTGAGATGACGATAATCAATGCACATTTTGGAGAACTGTCTTTCTTGCGCATGAATAAGACTGGTGCACCCCACGGGGACATACTGGGTCCAATGAATCCCTTATCTAAGAGATCCTTCAACTTCTCTTTCAGTTCTTTGAGTTCTGCTGGTGCCATTCTATATGGAAGAATAGATATAGGCTGATTATCTGGAAGAAGATTAATGTCGAAGTCTATTTCCCTTTTGGGAGAAATTCAAGGAAGATCTTTGGGAAAGACATCTAAATATTCACTCACGACTAGGATTGATTCAAGTCTAGGAGTCTCCGAACTAGAACCCCTAACATAAACAAGATGATAAACACATCCTTTAGATATTATTTTCCATGCTCAAAGGTAGCAAATAAGCGGACCTCTAAAAGCTAAAGTACTACCCTTCCACTCTAGGACAGGTTTATTTGAAAATAGGAACTGCACTGTTCTGTTTCTGCAGTCGATTGTAGCATAGTAGGAATGAAACCAATCTATGTTGAGAATGATAACAAAATCAGACATCTCTAATTCAACTAAGTCTGCTGAGCTGACTTTCTAAAATATCATAATCGAACAGTTCTTGTATACCCACCGGGCTAAGATGTTTTTACCCACTGGGATAGATACTGAGAAGGGCTCTGCTAGAATTTTGGGACTGACTCAAAAATCAACTGCTATATAACGAGCAACAAAAGACAAGGAAGCTCCTGGATCTAGCAAAGCATAAATATACAAGTGTAAGATCTGTAATGTACCAGTAACTACATCAGGAGAATTTTCCTGATCTTGCCAGGATTGGAGAGCATAAAGTCTGTTTGGACGTTGCCCACTAGTAGTACTGGAAGTGGCACCCTGCTGATTTAGGTGACCGGATTAGGCTGAGAAAGGATTCATCTAACCTTGATAACCTAACTGGGGACAATCTCTGACTCTGTGGTCTGGCTTTCCACATCCGAAACATACATCACTGCCATCTCTTCAAGTACCCTTGTGGTTTTTACCACAAGTCAGACAAAGGGGATTAGTATGGGCATTGCTGACACTGCCCTAAGACTTAGAGCCTAGCGCCCTATCTCTATTGCCATCTCTAAATTTAGGAACGAGAGCACAAGATAAAAAAGTAGTCAAAATGGATGACTTAGGATGGAACTAAGAACGGTTTCCTCTCTCTGACTTAGGCTAAGAAAAGTTGAAACTACCTGTCCTTGCTCTCTTATTCTGCCCCTCTCTCATTTTAAAATTTGCTCTTCCACCTATTGAACATAGGTCATAAGCCTGGCTATATTCATATAACTATTCAATATCACAAACCTGCACTCATTGACCATACTATCATTCACCCCAGAAACAAACGTACTTATCTTGGCCCTGCATATCTGGCTAATTGAGTAAACTTAAGAGAATAGTCTTTCACCATTGTGTTGCCATTTCACTAGTGTGTTGTCCTTTCTGAGGTTGATAAATTCTAACACCTTAGTTTCCCTCAGCTCTTGGGGAAAGAATCTATCTAAGAATGCAGTGACAAACTCCTCCTACTCAATAGGCATTGCATCAACTGACCTCTGATTTCCATTGTTTGAACCAAGTGTGAGAAATGTCCTGTAACTGATATGCAGCTATCTCAGTACTCTCACTAGAATTAACCCCCATGATGTCAATAACCTTCTGAACCTGGTCTAGAAACTCCTGAGAATTCTCTTCTGACTTAGACCCAAAAAAAGATGGAGGATTCATTTGGGTAAAGTCCTAAATCCTAGTTACAGCTAAATTGGCCACTGGGTTGGTCAGAATGACAACTGGTCATTCATTCTAAGCTGCAACTAAATTAGCAAGAGCAGTGAATGCATCTCTGAACTCTACATGAGAAACGTGTTCGTCCAAAGGATCTGCTTGGATAGGCTGAGGGGCTGACTGATTTTTGTTTCTTGTTTTGTGAGGCATGTTCTGTAGAAGAAAAGGAGAAATGGATTAGACTAAAAGTTAAATTTAATCTCACACTCACTAGCATGACATAAATACTGAAAGAAGGGAAACTGTACCTAAAGCATCTTATATCCTTTTGTACATAAATGTGGCGTGCAACACACCCATGTACAAGACTCTACTAGATGCGGCTTTCAGACTTCCTAGGACTCTATTAAACCTGGCTCTCATACCAAGTTTGTAATGCCCCAAATCTGGTACCTAAAATGCTATATGATGCTCATGACATCGAAGTACCATAAGCTAATCCATGATTAATATATGTACCTGAACACTGCATAATATACCGTATAAATATGGAAATAGTATGTTGAAACATGACATAAGGTTTAAAACAAATAAACATCTAATAAAACCATATTTGAATAATGTGGTACGACATTACCAAAGCTTAAACAATGTCTGAAAACATCTAGTCTGAAAACACTATAGTCCGAAAGCCCCTAAACTATCTAAATAAGGAGCTGATGGGACATGTCCCCAACTAACTCCAACTACTAAAATAAACTAAGAAATGAAGAAATAAAGTAATGATCATTTCCTCGAAGGATGAGGACTCACTGCTAACTCTGACTGTTGAAACTGGAATGCTACTGATACTTTGGACCTCATGCTTCTGAACCTATGGTATAGAATAAAACACCATAACGCAAATGTATCAGTATGATTGAATGTACCGGTATGCATATGAGGTAGGATGAATGCAAAAGCTTCAAATCCAAGAAAAATGCTAACTGATTGTATAACAAGAATGTGAGAATACATGCATGAATAAGTGACTGTGACTGAATATGCAATGGTACTAACTACTGAGTTTGATTACTGATAACATGAGTCACTGATAACTGATATAACTAATACTAAGCGACTGCGTCTGATAGTCTAGGTTCTGATAGAACTAACTGAGTTTCATACTATTCTGAGTTGACTGTATCAACAGTCCTGAAATTCTGAAAAACTATCTAAGTTCTATTACTGAGACTGAGTCTAAAGCTGTAACTATGGGAAGTATTCATCTAACCAACATGCCCCAAATAAATCATTATAGCTAGGTTGGGATCATATCTGTAACTCCAATTGGAAGGGTGTCAATACTGCACCACTAATAAAGACAAATTATGGGTGACCCTCATCTGACAGTGTTCCCAAAAAAAAATAGTGGGACCATTATCTGATAGTGCTTATCAACCTCATCAACCCTCATCTTCCCATGTTGATGTCTCAACCTATGTTGGATACATAGTTTTGGAACACAAGGATTACTTTTAAGGATCACAGCCTCAACTGTCAGCATGTTTCCTTATCCTTGGGTTCACTCGGTGCAAAATCCTACTCCCATCTGAATAGATACTGAACATGATTAGCTGAACTGAATTGGAATGAGTTCATTGAGTTCTATTGACTGATAGATTACTACAAAAATTACTAAATTACAGAGATTTCTGAGATTACTGGGATTTTTGAGTTTTCCTGAGTCATATGACTAAATGAATTCTACTAAACATGGCTTGACTGAGGATATCATAAAAACAAGACACTGGCTCTAGGCGTACAGCTAAATTTTCGGGTACAAGTACCGCCAGGACACAATAGAAGGAAACTGACAAGGCATCACATTCCTGAATATACGACCAATATCAACAATCCATAATACAATAAGTTAGGGATTTCATGAAATACATGGTTATCATAATCTTGTACATGGTAGGAATGCATATACTCAATGTCATAATTTAATACTCTAACATCATGAGAATTCCAATAAACATCTACATTGCACATCAATATCATGGGAGTCATATGAACATAAGGGTAAAATATGAATTCATCACATAAAACACAATTGATCTATATTACATAATTTCTAGCCTCTTAGGCATTTTATTGAACACTTAGGTTGCATGACCTAAGGCATGGCATAATCATCCAATTAACATATCATAACCAACTAAAATTCAGGGTTTTCAACTCATATGCTAATATATTTTCATAAAAATACATAAAGATTCCAACTTGGGGATCATACAACAACAACCACATGAACATAATAAACCCATAGCATAAATATCATAATCCATAGTTTAAAACTTGATTCTAGGGATTCATGGATGAAAGGAATCCATGAATGAAAAATATGCATACCTGAGAAAGGAAACCTTAAAGGTTCTTGGAGTTCTTGGATGGATTTCTTGTGATTGACCTTGATTCTCATAGGCTAGGGTTTTGTTTTCTTGTGAGAGAATGCTCTTGATATTGGGGAAAAAGTGAATAATAAGTAGATAAGGACATTTTTAGGGCTTAAATCCCATATCTGGGTGGAATAAAATCATGGGAAAAGACCCATTTAGCCCTGGACGCATATTTTAATTTCTATCAAAATTTTCTGAAATAGGCACCTGGCACAACGCGGCGCTATCGCTCTATGTCACTGGAATTTGACAACTAGGAAATTGGGAGATGGCGCAACGTAGATATATCGCGTTGCCACTTTGTTTGTGACCTGAAAGTTTGGCGCGACGTGGATACATCATGAAGATTCACTGGAAAAAGGACAATTGGGATTTAGGAGCCCTCTGCGATGCGGTGTAATCACGGAGTCTTACTGGAAACTGAAAAACATCATTTTGTCTTATGGCACGATGTGCCACTGGCTGAAATGATAGTGTTTTATGACTAAAACTTTAAATTGCCATAACTTCTTACCCAGTTATCGAATTTAGGCGAATTTGGTATCGATGAAAAGCTTATTCAATTTCCCACACAAAAAAAAAGTGAAAATGTTGAAAATTCCACATATATAAAAGTGTATTAATCTTTAAATCATGTCTTTGGAATATTCAAGATGAACTTAAGATAGGTAGAAGTATGGGGTATTACAATGTAAGACTGTATTTTGCGTGTTCTACGTACGCTTAAAGATATTTCTCATACAGTTCAATGTGACACAACTGAGTTAACGCCGATGTAACAATTTAAAGTTGGGATCATAAGGTGGTATTTGACTGTAACATTTAACGTAACTGGGTGCATAAAAGTTTTAAGTTAAAATAAAGAGATTAAGATCTACAAATGGAATTAAATAATGAGGTGTTTGCTTGACCTAATCAAGCTAGTAGGTGAATCACCTATTTGAGCTATATGGATCTAGTTATAGGGTCCATGGCTACTGGGTCAGACATAGGCCTATATTAATAGACTCGTTTGAGGTCCAAACTGATTAAAAGAAAAAGAATATGAAAAAGATCCTAACACCAAAATCTAACAATGCCCAAGGTAATTAAGCCCAAACAAGAATAAAGAAAGTAGGTGCATCACTTACTTTGATCTTTTGAGAAGCTTTATATAACCAAGTAGGTACATCACCTACTTTGACCTTTTGAGAAGCTTTATATAACCAAGTAGGTACATCACCTACTTTGATTTATTGACCAATTTAAAGAACCAAGTAGGCTCATGACGTAATAGTAATATTTGACCATCTTATTAGGCCAATCATATCATCATTTATTTTGAAATTTTAGCCTAAACTAAGTGAATACATATGACAAGAATAGGTATCCAAGGTCCATCTAGTTTGATGTCCATCAAGGCCCAAATGAATAGACAATTAGGAACTTCACCTGATGGAAATTTTAAGGCAAAAAATGGGAAAATAGGTTGGCCTAACCAGGTCCCTTTTAAAGAGGTTAGAAACCATATATTTGGTCCATTTTAACTTGGATAAAATAGCTTCTAAGGTTATCTCCCTTGATCTCTCTTAGCTTCTACAATAGCCCTAAAATTCCATTAGAGTTGTTGGGATTTACCTTTCTTCCAAGCTAAAGGTAGGTGAAAAAATAATGAGTTTATTTTAAGAAGACTACAAGAATTATGTTCTTCATGTTTAAATGATAGGAAAACCCTTTATAAGTTTGGGAGTCCCCTTTTTCTTGGTTATTAAGATATTTTTCTCTTCTCTATTGGTTTAAGTGTGAAGGAATCAAGATATTGAATAAAAATAAGTTAAGAAAATAAATAATAAAAAAGTTGAGATAAGGCTACAGCCCATTTTTGACCTCTTCCTAAATACATGTTTTGGTGGAGAATTATGTATATATTGATATTAAAAACTAAAGAGATAGTGAGTTTAATATTTCTTTGCTGTTTTAAAGGATATTTGGGGTTGTTTTAGAAACTATTTTATACGTATATATGTACTTCCTGGTTGATTTTAAGGAAAGGTATGAATAGTTTGTATTGAAATATAGAAGGAGGGTGTAGTGATACACCACTAAACTGGATGTCGTGTAAGCTAACTTCCCACTCTAATTTGTATATTTTTTTTAGGGTGCAATGAATCCAAAGTTGTTTCAAGTGACCTACAAGAATTTGTATGGTGTGTGAATGTAATTGGACGAGAAAATGTTGAAAGAACACCCTTGAATTAATTATTTATGGGTTACTTCCAGGCTACTGTTTAGGTTAGGTTAAGTAGACTAAATGTATTAATTAGCTACTAATACTAGCTTTACCACTTAATTTATTGTAAATAAGCAATCCAAAGGGCAGGATTTTAATTTGGGTTAGTATCCGTGTTGTACAACAAGGTATGTAAGGCTATTCGATTCTATGTCCTTTTGCATGAAATCCATTACATATGTTACAAAGTGATCTTTCTAACTGCTCTTCCTGGTACAAGATAGATAGTCACAACATACCACCTCCAATCTAGCCAATGGTTTTGTTCCCACTCTATTAGAATACTTCAATATGTGTTTATTATTTAATCTGCTTGTTTATTCTTCCAAGAACTAGTATGGGAATGGTACTTTTGGAATCGATATAAGTAAACTATCTATTTAATCATGTAAAGTTTTTATTTCTATTTTAAGTCAACACTCAAAGACTTAAAATAGCAAAAAAACAGTCATTATAGTCTAATAGATAGATAAAAGATGAACAATCATCCCATGAGCTAGTAAAGTCGGTCATGAGCTACTATAATGGAATGTAAGTACTACAATAGGCAAATACAATCTATCTCAAAAATAAAAGACTAGACATAGATAAATAGATGTAAAAAGGGACAAATCCGACACCAAGAGCTCACCTAATATCCAAAATCAACCCAGCACGAACATCACATCAGCAGAGGCTACTAGTACTCGAATCTATAACAAAAAGGTACAGAAATATTATATGAGTACCAAAACAAGGGGTACTCAGTAGGCATCATCCGCTGACGGAGCTAAATCTTGATATAAATACAATAGAATACAAGACAAAATAAGCTAAGTGAACCTAATAGGTCAAACCTGGAATGAAGCTTCAACACCATTGTGCATAATTAAATAAAAAGATATGGAAAGTAACGTAAAGACCACGAAATTATAACTACAAAATTGGCCCCCATAAGCTAATAAGTGTGGAAAAGTAAATAGCCCAACATGGACACCTATAAGCCTGGAGGATACATATCAAGAAAAATAAATGACCAAAGATCCATACTTAACCAACTATCACTTATACCTATCAATCCATCCATATCGTTCCATACCATACCTAACTCTCAGTGTCGGACTTGAATCAGAATTTGTATCATCATTATCATATAACATGATCAATAGTATCAACGTCATAACATTATTTGTCAGACTTATACTAGAACTCATAGTGTCAATATCATTATTAATTATCGAACTTGAATCAAAACTCATATTATCAATATCATCATCGATTGCCAAAATTGAATCAAAACTCATATAACTAGACCATATTAATAAATCATATGAATAAATCATAACCATAATACATATCAATAATCCATACCCATAAACTATATGAGTAAACTATACACATATACCATATCAATAAACCATGCCCATATACCATATCCATAAACCATGCCCATATACCATATCCATAAACCATGCCCATATACCACATCAACTGTGTGAAAAATCTCAAAGGGTCCAATATTTTTTAGGTTGATCTTGTCATTACTCCTGAACATCATCACCTCTTTCATGGGAAATACTTGGAGGAATGCATAAGCCTTATTCCTACTCTGATCTTCCCTTAACCAATCCTAAATCACCCTGAATCTATCCAATGATTCTTGAAGAAAGTTAGTATCACGAGGTCTAAGCGTGGAGGTCTCATACTATCCAATTAGAGAACAATGTCTCCTACCATACAAAGCCTCAAAAAACACCATCTCAATACTCAAATGGTATCTATTATACGTGAACTCTACTAAGGCTAAGTGTTGCTCCTACTGACCTCAAAAATTCATCAAATGGGCTCGGTGAATATCCTCAACAACCTAAATAGTTTGCTCCAAATCCTCTTGAAAAGTTCTCCAAAAGCTAGAAGTGAACACCAAACCTGATCTAAAATAATAGATATGTGCATACTTTGCAAATGGACTATCTCACTAACATATATACAGGCTAACCTTTCAATGATAAAGGACATCTGAATAGGAATAAAATGTTCCAACTTGATCAACTAATAAACAATGACCAAAATACCATAAAAAACATGAGAAGTATGAGGCAGACCACTAACAAAGTCCATCATATTCTGCTCCTATTTCAACTCAAGAATGGGCAACCACTGAATCAAGTCACTAGGTCTCTGATGCTTAGTTCACCTACAGACAACATAGGCAATGAGATACAAAGTTAGCCATATCTCTTTTCATACCACTCCACTAATAATATTGCCTCAAATCACTATAAATCTTGTCTATACCCAAGTGAATAGAATATCTGAAGTTATGAACCTCACACAGAATCAATTGACTCAAGTCATCAACCCTCAAAACATAAATTTAGCTATTAATTCTCAAAACACCCTTAGAAGCTATGGTGTCCCTCTTGGACTTACCACTCAACAACTAATCGTGAATGATGCAATGTCTCTTATCCTCAAACTGACAATCCTGAATTTTCTTAAATAGCGAAGAACTAGCCTCGACACTAGTAATAATCCTCCTAGGGTATGAAATATTGATTAGCACCATCATGTTCGCTAAGGACTGAATGTCCCATGCCAACGGCCTTTAAGAAACTAAAGTACAAGCCAAGCTAACTATACTTACTTCCTTTTAGCTCAAGGCATCCTTTACCACATTCTCCTTGCTTGAATTATACAAGATAGATATGACATAATCCTTAAGAAACTCCATCCATCTATATTGCCTAGAATTATGCTCTCTTTCAGTCAGAAGATGTTAAAGACTACGATGATTCATGAAGATCTAACAATGCACACCATATAAATAATGTCTCTAAATCTTATAGGCAAAAAATACCGCTGCCAAATACAAATCATGAGGAGGGTAGTTGTGCTCAGATACCTTCAACAATATCAATGTGCAAGTAATAAATCGACCATGTTTCATCATGACCCAACCCAAACTAGCTCCATAAGTATCACAATACATGGTGAATTCCTAACCCTCAATAAGAATATCTAAAATAGGAGCTGAAGTAAGAAATCCATTAAGCTTTCTAAGGCTCAACTCACACTCTTCGGACCATTAGAAAGGAACCTCCTTTTGAGTCAATTTGGTCATCGGCACTACAATTATAGCAAAACTCTTAGTGAACCATCTATAGTAACTGACCAAATTAATGAAGCTATGAACCTCAGTTAGAGAAGTAGGACTGGCCCAATCAGGAATAGCCTCAATCTTTACTTGCTCTACCATAATCCTATTGTTAGACACCACATGCCCAAGGAATGTCTCTGACTAAGGACAAAACTCACACTTAGCGAAATTGGAAAAAATTATATAATCTCTAAAAGTATCGACAACAATCCTCAAATGTTGTATATGCTCCTCTCTACTCCTCAAATACATATACATATCATCAATGAACATAATTATAAAAGAATCCAAATAAGGTCTTAACACACGGTTTATCAAATCCATTAATATGGCTAGGGCGTTAGTCAACCCAAAAGATATAACTAGGAACTCATAATGACATAATGGGTCCTAAAGCTAACTTTGGGATATCCTCATTTTGAAACCTCAACTAATGGTAATCAAACCTCCAATCAATCTTAGAGAACACCATTTTACTCTGAATATGGTTAAATGAATCATCAATATGAGGCATAGGATACTGGACTTCACTTTTACCTTATTAAGATATATATAATCAATATAAATATGCATAAAGCAATTTTTATTTTTGATCAACAAAAAAAAATCTCCTAAAGAAGACACACTTAATCTTATGAAACCCTTACCACAAAGATCCTAGATATGAGAACTTAGCTCCTTAAGCTAGCAAGAGCTATACGGTAAGGTGTCATAGAAATAGTTTGGGTGCCGAGCTCGAGATAAATAACAGAACTTTGTATCACACTTAGGAGGAAAACCATTTAGATTAGTTGGAAAAACATTAGGAAACTCATAAACTATAGGAACATAGTCAAGCGACGAACTCTCCAAGATATCACAAATATAAGAAAGATGTTAATCGAAACCCCTCAAAATAAGCCTTCTAGCATGAATATAAGAAATAATTCCCATTGGCTCACATTTAACTTCTCCCTACCACACAACCAGGGTACACTGGGCATGGCTAAAGTAACGGTCTTGGAAAAATAATCCAAAACTGTAGGATAGTAGGAAAATAAGTCCATGCCTCGAATCGCATTAAAATCCACCATGTCTAACATAACAGGATCAGTTTGAGTATCAAACTGTTAAATAGTCACAACAAAGGATCTATAAATTCAATCCACTAAAGAATCACCCATGGGAGTAGATGCACATAATAGCATAGATAATGAATCCCAAGATAACTCTAACCCTAGGGTAAAATAAGAAAACACATAAGAATAAATGGATCCTAGATAAATAAAGTAAAATATGACTAAAAACACACCAAGATTGTACCTGTGATAACAAAATCAAAAGAGTCAGCCTCTGGTCTAATAGGTATGACATAAAACTAACCACACCTGCCACCTGGCTAGTCTCAAGACCAACCTCATATCCTACTTACCTAAGAACCTCCACATACAGCTTGGGGTCCACCCTTATGACCATGCATACCATCTCTAGTTGAGTGATCCATAACCTTAATTAGAGAAACACTCTAGCCTAAAGAAATAATGGCTCCACAACTAGGGGACTCTCTAGATAAATGACAAAAATCTCCACAACCATAACATACCCCAGGCATTACAGTAAAACCATAAGATCTATCTGACACGACATAACCACCACGACTAGAATAACTAAGAAATTAGCCCCTCAAATATTATCCATAACCCTGGCTAGGATGATCCCTAAAACTAGATTGGCCTACATTGGTAACCTTAAGTGTCGCCTGAACTGGCCTACTAAACTAACCTTAATACAGATACGGCTGATGCAGAGGGTACCTACTCAAAGAATCACCACCTCTGAATTGAGATCGATTACAGTTCCTACTAAAACTACCCTAATATGGTGGCCTCTTATTATTTCCCCTTCAAGACTCACAGTGCATCTCTTTCATAACCTGAGTATGATTTAAAACCTCAACAAAAGACAAATGTGCAGCAACCAAACTCTATGAAGACATACAAAGTGGAAGTCTTAATTCTCGAAAGACTAGCGATCTTTCTTATCCTTACTAGTCAGAATATAAGTAGCATGCCTAGAAAACTTATAAAATCAAGCTTTATATTGTAAAACAGTCATGGAGCCCTACTCTAACCTCGAGAACTGATCATGCAAATAATCCCTAAGGTGGCGAGTAATATACTTCTCTAAGAAGATCTTAGAGAACTGAGTCCATGTCAATTGGGTTGATCTAGTTGGTATGGAATCAAGATGACTTATCCTCTAATTTTGAGATAACAAGAACAATTGAAAAGTAGTGTAATCCACACCACAAGTATGAATATGGATCAAAATATGAAGTCTTTCCATATAAGATATTAAGAACTCATATGCATCATCGCCTAATGCACCCAAAAACCTTGGTGAAGCCAATTAGAAGATTCTACCTAACAACTTTGACTCTTCAGAATATTTAGCAGGCTGGGAAACTACCAGATAAGAAACTATTAGATGGGTAACTTCCAGTGTAAGACGGACCTCAACTTTGGAAACCACAATTGCAGGGTACACTTCTACCTTAGTGCAAGTCTGATTCATAGACTCTGGACCATCAAATGGTGCACCATCAACCAATACCAAAAGATAAACCAAAGCATCAAAGAGAACTAAAGAAGAAATATACTCGAATATAACCTGGGTAGGTCTCTAGACTATCGCTGGTTGGGTCAAAAAGAATATCTGGCTCAGGAATAGAGATAGGGTTTGGTGAAGACCCCATATCCTATCCCTTAGTTATGGACATATCCCTATGTTTTCCATGACCTCTAGGCCATCCAAAAATAGTGGCAGGATTCTTAGGCTCAATCTCGCAAACCTCACTTATGCTGTGGTAGCATATATCCTAGCCATCTACAAAAAGTAAAACCAAAGGAATTCTTTAAAAACTAACTCAGGCTCTTAGGACAAAATAAGTAGAAAAAGTGAAGAACCCCATCAGCTGTATCAATAAACTGTACCCATACACCATATCAATAAACTATTAATTTTTACCCAGATAACATAAACTTCCAAATACCAAACAACCATAATCATTAAGTAATTAATCTACTTAATGCATCAAAATAAGCATTTTTAAGTATGCAACATGAGTATATAAGTATAAAAAAGCCAACACAAGTCTTGTGCTATGGTTGGCTAGAGGGTTCCATTCCTAATCATTGAATTCCATTTATAGGTACTTTTTACACCAGACTAGGTTGCGGTATCTAAATTCATTTCTAAATGTTAAGAATCTATGAATATCCCTAATATTGCACTTCTACCTAAAACATGAGCAATTTAGTTAATTATCTCTAAAATGAGTACAACTAGGTCAATTCTAACTAATCATGAGCAATTACGGAAATTTCACCTAAACATAAGAAACTAAGTCAAATTCACCTAAACATGAGTACCTAATACAATTTTACCTAAACATGAGAAAGTAAGGCCAATTCACCTAAAGATGAGCAACTAAAGCAATTTTACCTAGAGTACGATTCCAAGATAGCCTAAATAGTTTAAATAAGACAAATATCA
The DNA here is from genome assembly GCF_002878395.1 of Capsicum annuum. NCBI lineage: Eukaryota > Viridiplantae > Streptophyta > Magnoliopsida > Solanales > Solanaceae > Capsicum > Capsicum annuum. The sequence goes on from NC_061113.1 coordinate 121,188,289, forward strand.
CCCCATATATTGCATAATATCATAATCATACTATGAATTAGCTCAATCTATAGAGAACGTAAACCTAGCCTACTTGGACATCGAAGAAACGCAGGAAGAATCCCCTAAACCACCAATTTCCCATTTCAAGAAACATCCACAAGATGCCACAATTTTAAAATCACAATCTACATATCAAAATAAGAACAATGATACCCATATTGCATTATTGTGCTTTGAGTCTAAAATTACATAAGAATCCCATGTGGGGCACATCTTATAAAATCGTAGTTTCAAAATCAACACAATGTCCCTATATGCTAAAGTAATAATTACCCTAAAAATAGGTGACTTTAAAGCTCTAATGGTGCTACATTTAAGCCACCAAGCCTTTAGGTCTTTTAGAAAAAGATGGAGAATTAAATCAAGAAATTGATGTAAGCTTACCACAAATTCAAAGAAGAAATGAGTAAATTAACTTCACCAAAGATCCAAAAATAACCACAAATTATTCTCCCAATTTTTTCCACTTTTTAGGGTTTAATATTCTTGAGAATAGATGAAAAATTGGGCAAAATGGGCTAAGTGGGGCTTTTATACCCCTACTAGGTGTTCAGGTAGCGCTTAATAGAACATTGGGCTACTTAAGTAGTCAGCGCTTAAGTAACCTAGTGTCGCTTTAGCGATACCTAGTCAACTAGCAGCTAGTGCTTAAGCAGCAAGGGTCTTACTTAAGCTAAAGTCCCTAGGGCCAACTACTCTTAAGCATCAGGGGTTTTGCTTAATCAAATCTCCCCTAGGCCCCGGTCTTCTAAGTATTGAGCTAGTCATTTCAGCAAACCCCTTCACTTAAGTAGTCCAAAAGGGCGCATAAGCAGTGCAGCAACACCTGCTAAGACTTGGAATTTCTCTAAGTCTCTGCCAACCCCTTGATATTCATCCAAAATCCTTTATAAAAAGTTATACAATGCTAACCTGTTAAAATTGGACATTCCAAAATCAATGGTGCAGTCAAATTTTCCATTCGAGGTTTTTACAATGAAAAATGGATCCCATACCCATGTGACTTTTTTCTTAACGTCCAACCAATAGCCTGAAATGAGTTCAAAAGCCTTGGGACCTAAACCAAGGGTCCACCTAGCTTAAAATTGAGGCTTTGGAGCTATTGGATCTGTTAGAATTGGCATATAAGGTTTTCTATTTATGTTTTCACCCAATAGCCAATTTATACTAGCAAAGGCTTTAAAATAGGGAATTGGATCTAAAAACCAAATAAACTGCTCGATAATCGAGTTCTCAGTTCTAGTAAGTCATAAATTACTTATGGTAACTATAGGAAAACTCTAAATAGAGAAATAAGAAGAAACATAGAAAATGACTTGGAGGGTCATTACATTAATAGATATGGCCTCAACAACCAAGTTATGTATATATGTTTTGAGTCTATCTCTATGTTTGTCTTTTATCATCACTGTAGCTTATATATTTGTAAAAGATCACTACTATCATAGAACAGTATGGAAAGTATGGCTATAAGGTTGTCCTCTTAATTCTTTAGGGCATCGGGTCCCTTTCCATCTCAACAGGAGTTGAGGTGAGACAAATGTGGTGTTCAAGCAGGTCATCCTAAGGACTCTACAAAGTCATGTCTATGTAGAGTCTTTCTTTTGGGTGTGTTGTGCACCATATATATCAGAATGAGGCTACTAGAAATTTAGGAGTTAATTCTTTTTCTTCATTTCCTTGATTGTGTGATAAAGTTAATAAAATTAGAGAAATTTTACTTAATTTTTGAATATTATTTTCCCCAATTTAGTGAAGATGTCGATTACATGAAGAAGTAAGAATACAAGTAAACAAACAGATGTAGCTATCGGAGAAGGATCTAATAAGTCGCCAACTAGACAAGTTATTCAAATTGAGGCTCAAGGTGAGTTTTTATCACAGACTTCATTTACTCCTTCTTCTCCAAAAGAGCTAAGAAGGAGATTAGTACCCCCGAAATTACCTGGTAATGCTACTAAGCAAGATTTAATAAATGAGATGAAATAGTTAATTTGTATAGTTGCTACAAAAGATAAAGTACTAGTTGGTCCAACTACAGGTACTAGTGGTGCAGATAGGGCATCTAGTCTATGTACATAGGATTTTCTTAAATTAGATCCTCCCACAACCATCGAGTTAGATTATATGAAACCTATAATACTTTACTGATCAAATACAAATGGCTATAGATGTCATGCAAGCATTAGGTAAAGAGATAGTTGAGTTAGCAATGGTTAGATTTAACGGGAAGGATATATTATGGAATGAAGATTGGAAATAATCTAGGGGCATAGGCGCACCTTCAGCTACTTGGAAAGAGTTGAAGGAAATAATTATTGATCATTACGATTTAGTTGAGATCTAAGAATCCCTGATGATCAGTTTTTAAATCTTCAGCAAGGGAATATACGCATGAGGAAGTACAACCTAAAATTTAACTCTTTAGCTGTGTATGCTCCTAATGTAGTGGCTACTATAGAGGATAGATTTCATCTATATGTGGATAGATTTGATCCATATCTAGTTAGATATTGTACTATTGCTACTTTGAATAAATAAATGGATATAGCAATAATAAAGTTTTTTGAGAAAAAACAAAGGATCAAAGGCACATAAGGACAAAAGAGCATGAAAGAGGCACTCCAAGAGGGCCAGATCTATGGGGTAATTTTTTGCCATCTCAAAGTGAGTTCAGGTCTCACTTTTTAATAGACCTCCTATACCATTATTTTCCTACACTGCTGCTACTATTGTACCTTAGTTATAATGGTTTAAAAGAAAATAATTCAAGATAAAAAGTGAGAGTCAATGTTCATAAGTAGTGGGGTATTAAGAGCATAGAAGCATGAGCCAATCAAGACCTCCTAGAAAGCCTTGTAAATAATAAGGGAGATATAATATAGGTACAAGCTGGTTTGGGAAAAATTCTTATTATTGGTGTGGTACACCGGGCCATATGATTAAAAAATAATCCTCAAAGGGGAATGGGTAAAATGGAACAAGTTGCTAGATCATCTATTGAATCATCATCATTGGTTCCTTCTTTAGGTAAGGGTGAATAGATTCCTACTAGATATGGTAGAGCTGGTAGAGGATCATCTAGTTCTATCAGAGTCCAAAATCGTACACATGCTCTAGTGGGTCAACAAAATTTAGAGACTTCTCATGATATGGTTACTGGTACATTATCTATATTTTATCATAGTATGTATACATTAATTGACCTGGGATCTATGCCATATTTCACTTTATTAATTGTTAGAAAGTTTAAAAGAACATCGGAATAACTAGTTAAGCAATTAAAGTGTTTATACCAGTTGGCAAGTCTATTATTGCTAGAAGAGTTTATCAAAATTATATAGTAATTATTTCTGATCATGATACATTGGATGACCTTGTTGGGATAGAAATGGTAGAGGTACTGGAGTTTTCATATTTGAATTTCTCAACCATTCCACGTTCCCGAAATGGATCCTATCAAATATTTCACATTTTCTATGATTATCTCTATTTCAGGTATTCGGGGAATCCTCCATTAGTTTCACACTGGGGAGATCTCGTTTTGAAAGCTCTTGAAAATGTCTTGTAGTAGGAGGACCCAAAGCCCATTCCTGAATAGGTAGGCACATAGTATCAAAAAATATCTAGTGAAGCTTTCTTTTGTCTTCATCACCACCTCACTAAAACTTAGCTAATATTTTTTCCAACTGGTCAAGAACTCCCTTTGAAACTGGAATCCCTACAAGAAGGTGTATAGGCATCAAGACAAGAACATGCTTGCAAAATCCACTGGATAACAATGCTTTCATCTCCTACCACTTTATTTTATACTCTATATGCGCCCCGTGATGTGATTCAGATAAACTTCTAATCATAGAGGAAGGACTATCTCTTATTGATTTCCCCAAGTCAATCCTGTAAAAAGTGTGACTTCCCCCGTAGTTGGGGGAGGGGGTTAAGCATCCAATTCGACAATGAACACTAAATGAAAGAGGCAAATCCATTTTCTTACCCGCTGGAGATTGATTGAAGACTTATTTTTGATGTTATAATGGGTATGGATTGGTTGGTTTATTGTTATTCCATAATAAATTACCAAGCTTAGAGGGTGCATTTCAATTTTCAAAAGGAGACAATTCTTCAATAGAGGGGTAAAACTGGGGCACCAAGGGTGTCATTTTATTTGTTATGTTAGGCTAAATAATATGATGTACAATGAGTACTTATATCATCTATTAATTGTGAAAGATATAGATGTAAAAACACTGAATCTTTAACCCATTCCAGTGGTAAATAAATTCCCTGATGTATATCTTAAAAATCTTTTGGGTTTACCTCTAGAACAAGAAGTAGATTTTGGTATTGATGTGATCCTAGGTACTCAGCCTATCTCTGTTTCTCTATATAGAATAGCCCCGATAGAATTATGTGAATTGAAGGAGCAACTAAAAGACTTGTTAGAAAGGGGTTTCATAAGGCCTAGTGTGTCCCCTTATGGCACATCCAAGTTAGTTGTGTGTAAGAAAAATGTCATATTGAGAATGTGTATTAACTACTGCCTGTTTAATAAGGTGACTACTAAGAATAAATATCTCCTTTCTAGAATAGATAATTTGTTTGATAAATTAGAAGGTGCTAAGTATTTCTTAAGGATTACCTTGAGGTTTGGTTATAACCGACTGAGGGTTAAAAAGAATGAAATACCCAAGAGAGACTTACAAATAAGAAATGGCCATTGTGAATTTTTAGTTATGTCATTAGGACTAACTAATGTTGCACCAGCAACTTTCATGGATTTGATGAATCGTGCGTTTAAACAATTCTTATTTGTGTTTTTAATAGTGTTTATAGATGATATTTTGGGGTATTCAAGACCAAAATAATATCATGCAAATCACTTGTGGCAAGTGTTACAGGTTCTTCATGATCGTAAGTTGTATGTCAAGTTCTCCAAATTTGAGTTTTGGTTAAAATCTATTCCATTATTTGGAAATATTGTATCTAATGAAGGAATGAGGGTTGATTCTTAAGAGATAGAAGTCGTGAAGAACTATCCAAGACCCACAACGCCTATGCAAGTTCGTAGTTTCCTAGGCTAAGATTCTTATAGAATGTTTGTTGAAAGTTTTTTTTATTTTTTAACCTCTAACTAATGTCACCCAAACTACACCTTGCAAAGAGTATAAATTGGTCATTGTATCAATTATAGAACCCAAAAAGGTCTGGGTGGAACCCACAGTGGATAGGACAACATCAGATCAAGTGTTTGTATAAGTAATTGGCAAGTAAGTAAAACATGAGGGTTTTTTGAAACAAAATAGAAATAGTAACGAGTGTTGATTTGTTGGATTTGTAATCAATATGTGAAAGGCACTAGGGTTGTGTTTCCTAATTGAAACATAATTCCATACATTCTTTGTACTTTAGTGATCTATTAAGATATTTGGCATATAGAATTGATAGGTTGTATATCATTTAACCAACCAGATTATGCCCCTTGTATATGACTATCCATAAGCACAAAGGTTCATGTGTCATGGATGTTGCATTACTAACCCTTATCTATGAACCTAATATAAAATTTTTTGTTTATCGGCTCAAGGCAAATTAAATGAAAAAAACTCCAAATCTTGTTGTTGCTTCACTATTCCTATCCGATTACTATGCTAAAGTCCAAGGTAGCGATTTAATATGTTCCAAAGTGTGCACTAATTAGAAAGAAACCAAAGATAAAGAAACAATAATACATGCCCTACTATACTTTAATTATCAGAGTGTACTACAAACACTATGTCGTTAATCTATCATGGTTCCCATAACCCTAGTTGTGGTGTTTAGCTACTCATAATTGCAAGCACACAAGAAGGATCCATAGATGAAGACATAATTATGAATTCAATAATAATAAGAAAACTCTAAATCTCAACCAGAGTTAAAACCCTAAAATCAATGTTCATGAAAAGAATTCCAGGACTATGCCTTCAAATCTCCCAATATAATGTTATCAAAAATATAATGTGTGTTAAAATGCAAAAGTAATCCTATAAAAGTATATGTATACAAAAAAAAATCCTATCCTAAACAAACAAGAAATTGGGGTCAGTTGTCTTGAATGAGAAAAAGGTATGATCATGGTTAAAACCCAAGATCGTCTAGTGGTGGTCATTTTTTATACTAGACTAGTAAACTTTCTGATCTCTATTGTGACTATGCTTAATACGGGCTCATGAGTTAAATATATGACTGTATAAGGTGGTCATCTGATTAATTTCTCAAACTGATGTAACTTATAGATCTGCACCTTTATCCCACGACGCCAAGGTACGATCGTGCCTTTAAAGTACGACCATGGGAAGCTCTCATCCAACCCTCTTTCTACTTGACTAATTTAGGTTGAATATCTAGCCGTTTATCATGAGCACTATATGCGATCGTGGTATCAAGCCATGATCATTGTACATTCTCTCTGATTAACTTTTGACTTTTAAGTTTTTTTATTCAAGTCAGAATGGCCTTGGGATGATCGTGATTATATCCCATGATTGGGGATTGATCCGTCTTATGCCATTAAGTCTATTTTTCAACATTTCCCTTCTATAAGTCCATAAGGCCTACAAATACTAGAAAACCTATCAAATCAACATAAAAACGCCCTTGTACTTGTAAATATCACTATTTTTAAGCATCTTAAGTGTCATAAATTCACGACACATCAACACCCTCAACTTAGAATATTTTTATGTCCTTAGGCCAACAAAATAACTAAACTCACAAAGAAGCTCAACTTAGAGAAAAATCAAGATCACTAGGGTAGTTACATTTAAAAAACCAGTTCTACATATGAAAACCACTTAAGTATCTTCAGTATCACCCACTCTTATAAAAAACAACTAATGTAGTGTGTATGAAATACAAGTACTCTAATATAATGGGATCAGGACATGGCATTACATTATGAATTGACAACCTAACATGTAGACCAATTCAATCCTAATCAGCAATAAATAGACTCAATCCCTACACCTTCACATCAAAGAAATCCCCAGTCACTCGGTCTATGCAATGAATTTATGAACTGGACTAAATTAAATACCTCACTCTCAAAAAGAAGTCAGGTCACGTGCATTTGATACCATAGGCTTTCCTTTATTTTCAATGCTCCAGCTTTCAAACAATCAAGTCAGGATCAGTATAGGTCTTTTCAACGTTTCTGATGTAGGCTATGGTGCATTTGGTTATAGTGACTTATCCCTCTATGACACTATACTACTTTTGGCTCCACTTTCCTACTTTTTTGCATTATTCTCCCCTTTATCATTTTTTTTTGGACCTCAGGTGTGGTTTTATTCTCACATCAACTCACTATTTTTTCATTTCTTTTCTTTTCTCTCTTTTAATTTTTTCTTTCATAGATTTTTTTCTTTTTTCTCTTTTGGTCATGCCACACCCAACTCTTTTTTATCTTTACTTCTAATTCATCATGCCCACTTAATATGCACCCCTACAAAATAACCACCATCAACATAGATGATTTGTTTTAGTTGATGTACATAGTATCCAAGGACGGACCAGGGCCAAAGAAGGTTCATTATAAAAATTAGGAAGGACAATAGTTTTAAAAGGTCTATTAAGGCTCAAAATTTTAGTTCATGGGATACATGATCATTTGGTAGGCCATTTGTGCTATAGTAGACTTTTTTAAAATTTAGCCTATGATCCTTTCCTAACCTCCTATCCTATGGATTTTAGTGGGACTAATCGAGAAATTTCTAGATCGCACACATACCGACTAGGTAGAAACCTTACTTACTCATGGCTAAGGACTTTCATATAAGTTAGTACATACTCAGTTCATGTAAGGTTGGTGAGGTTAGCCTATTAATAATACTAATGCCATATTTGTATCCTAACATTGGTTACAGCACAGTATATGCAAACACGCAACATTACACAACAAGTTTTGGAGGGGTGTCATTTTCAAATATTAAAAGAAGGTTTACGTGTTTTATTAAATATGATAGCACCAAGTTTTCTCAGCTTACTCTAAGTTACATAGACAATAATAAAACAACATAAAATTATAAAAAATCCTAAACATGTAAGTTCCAACTATGATATCACAGCCAAGAGAAAAGAAATATGGAAACAGAAACCCTTGATGTGATACACCTCTACCTACAAATTGGAAATCAAGTACTTTCCCCATTCTACGAATCATAGAAATATTAAAACCAGGGTAAGGTACATACCTATGGTGCTCTAGGAATTGGTTGAACTCTGCTCATATAGGGATATATTAGGATCCCTAATGGTCTTCTCAATTTCATGGCCTCAGCTATGGTCAGGGCTCTCATAGATTAGGTGGCATCAATCGCAGTTTGTGCACTTAAAGTACTTAAATTAGGGGTAACCTATGTACCCCCTCCAACTGTCAGACATACCTTCATAGGAGGTGGTATCTTAGTCCCCTTTAAAATTATGGCCTCCGAGGTCTTCCCAACTATCCCGACCCAATTTACGAGTCATGATGTCTTATCCTGCTAGTTAGTAAGCCTAACCATAGCTCGGAGCTATAAGCAATGGGCTAACTTGGTGAAAATTGCCTAAAGCTGGAAATCAATAGTTAAAGACTTAAAATAGCAATAAAACAATCATAATAGTCTAATGGATAGATAAAAGATCAATAATCATCCCACAAACTAGTAGTATTTAGTACAAAAGCTACTATAAATAGAACATAAGTACTGAAGTAGTCAAATACAATATATCTCAATAATGAAAGACTAGACACAGATAATAGTAGGAAAAAGTGGCAACGCTGATTTTGAGATCTCACCCTATCTCCAAAATCTACTCAGCAAGAACATCTCGTCAGGGGTAGGTACTAGTAATCGGATCTTCACCAAAAAAGGTATAGAAGTGTAGCATGAGTGTCAAAACCATGGGCACTTTGTACGCATCATCGGTCAATTGAGCTAAGTCATGCTATAAATACAATAAGATACAAGATAAAATAAACTAAGTTAAGGTAATAAGGCAAACCTGGAAATAATCTCCAACATTGCTCTATATAAATAAATAAAATAAATCTAAAAAAGTAACGTAAAGATCATAAGATTTTAGCTACTAAATTAGCCCCCATAAACCAATAAGAGTGGAAAAATAAATAATCTAATGTGGGCCTTCAAAAAACCAAACGGCACAATCAAGGGAAAATAAATAATTAAAGATCTATAACTTGCACTGACTATTATCTATAACCAACATACCATCCATACCGTATCATATCATACCTAACTCTTGATGTCAAACACAAATCAAAACTCATATCATCATCATCAAAACATTCTCAACAGATCAACATCATAACATCATTTGTTCAACTCAAACTGAAACTCATAATATCAATATTATCATTAATTTTCATTCTTCAACCTGAACTTATAGTATCAATATCATCATAAATTGCAAGGCTGGAACTAAAAATCATATTAGCAATGTCTTCATTAATTAACAGATTTAAACCAAAACTCATATTATCAATATAATCAGTAATTAACAAACTTGAAATGAAAATCCTATAAATGTACCATAAAAATAAATCATACCAATACATCATATTCATAAGACATACCATTAAACTATATCAATGAACCATAAGATTTTACCCAAAATATCACCATCTCCCAAATACCGAACAAGCATAAACATTAAGTGTTCAATATCCTCAAAGTTACAAAATAATCAATAATAATAGTAGATCATATGTATTAAGTTCTACAAAATCTCACATAAGCCTTGGTCTAAGGTGGGCCAGAAGGGCCCCTTTCTAATCCCCAAAATCCATTTTTAGGCAAATTATACCCCGAACTAGTCTAATATGACACCCCAAAAATCCAAGACAGTATTAGAACCATGATTCAAGTATATGAAAAATAAAAATTCATGGTTTGGTAGTTTTATAGTGATTTAGATACATATTAAAGTCACAAATAACTCCTAGCTTATAGACAAATCAAAATATCCCTTAGCGATTAAATTATTGTGAAGTACATAACTTAAGTCAGCTCAAATGAGCATAAATTTTGGTCTAATAAGTATTTTTAAGCTTAATACCAAATAATAGATATATAATTGAATTATATTTCCAACCTACCACTTTTGCCTTAATCCGATATCGGAGTAAAAAGTTATAACCAAATTACTGAAGCATTGTCAAAGCTACCCAGTGATAACGACCCCGATAATGGCTCGTTATCAAACATAACCAGGCAATTAGAGGGAGTCGTTTCCAGGGAGGTAAGGGCCAAATTTGGGTCCCTAACCACGAGTCATGGGCAGGCCCTACGAGTCATGGCATAAGTCATCATGACTGCTTCTAAAAGTTTTCCAGATAATTTTTAAGGGATTTTTTTGGTCTTTTTCCACTATTTTAATCCCAAAAATACATTGTTGAAGCTATTCTAAGGAAAAATATAAATCCTAATCAACTCCAAATACCTTATTCTAAAAATAACACATGAATACTCAAGAATCGTGCAATTTTCCACTCCTCCAAAGCAAGAAATTAGGGTTCTTCATCTCAAGTTCAAATCCTCAAAACATCAATTTAAGAATCAAAAGTAATCACGTCTGTGGGTATTCAATGAGGATCTCCTTTCATCGTCATGTCAAAATAATAATTTTGTTCATGAATTTTATGATCTTCTTAAACTAGGTTTTTACCCAGTTGTTATTCTAAGTTTAAATTTAATTCCCCGTGATACATTTGTCCCTCATAAAAAAGTTTTAATGATTATTCATGGTTTCTTAGGCCCATATTACACCATTCACATTATTCTCAAATCCATGCATAACTTATATGATATTCATTAAGATCTCAATTATATGATCTTGCTATATGAGATTTATCAGTTTTAAGGCCATTAAGCATTATTTATCATGATTTCTCAAATTTCAATCCATACTATATGACATTCCATGTTTTCCCATGGAATTTAATATTTTCACAAACATAGAATTTTGAACCCTCGATATGTTGGTAAATTAATGAATTTAGACTTGTGCTATGAAATTTCTCTTTTTCTCTGTTAGATAAGCCTTTAAATTAGTATCATATTCAGTTGCATTAGATAAAGCTGGTGGATTATGAACACTCTATACCTAGGATTTCATGCTCCTACTAGTTGGCATATTTTGAGCATTTAAGATTATGCATATGTGGCTATTTTTAAGAGAGTGTGCGTATGTGTGTTAGTCCTTTCTTATTATTAAACCACTTCCCGCTCAGTTCCTAAAAGAACTCAATTCTTTCCACCTTTGTGAAGAAGTTTCTTTTTATTCAAAAGTCCTGTCTTGAACCGGAGGTATATATATCAATTCTTAGTGTCATTCGGTTGGGAGTTGTACTTTGGACTAAATGAACACAGGGATGAAGACTCACCTTCCAGTTAAGGACTAAGACCTTTGGTAGAAGTTTAAGTTCCAAAACTATGGTGCCACCGTAGGTTATGATGGGTCACCCTCCAGTTGAGGACTGATACCCTAGTCCTATGGGACATCAGTTTAGTGAATCCATGATAGCTAGTGTTGGTACCCTTGGCAAGGTACTAGCACTCTTCAAACTGGGATTACCGATTGGACATTGGTTTTGCTCAGATTGGTTATGCCAGTTATTGTTAGCTCCTACAGTCCTCAATTTATGTTTCAATTCTAAATTATGTACGACCTTGTAATTAGTTTATTCAATACAGTATTGATCAGTTACAAGTTTATTTACTTGGTCATTGCATCAGTTTCAGACCCAGTATTCTTACATGACCCTCAGTTTAGTTTTACCTTCTTTTATACTATTAATATTTGAACTATCATAGATTTTATGTACAACTATATTTTACATACATATTTTATAAAATGGTTTATGTCCTCAATTTCAAAATCTGTTTTAAGTATTTTCATGAATTGTGCATATCTCACATACTAATTACATTGTAAAGTACTGATCACATATCTCTTTTGCTTATATTTTTCATGTGATGGAGATTTAGGTGCTTACTCCCATGATCATAGTTAGGTAGATCATAGAACTCAGTCAGCAGGTGATGAGTTCTCTTATTTCAAGGAGTCAAGTCAATTACAGTTCTTGTATTTTATTTTCTTATTCATATGTATTGATTAGGGATAGTTGGGGGCATGTCTCGACTACCTATAGTCAATATTAGTCTAGGATTCATAGATAGTCAGTCAGAGTTATTGTATGTAATTTAAGTTCCTTTTTTAGATTTTAGTGTTGTAAACTTTTCACAGTATCATATTAAAACAACTTATCTCATGATTATGCTTCTTCTCAGTTAATTTAGTTTTTGTATTTACTTTAATCAATTTCTCAAGAATTATGCTAGTAAATGAGTTAGCTTGGGATCACTTGTGGTTCTAAGCACCGTGTTATTACTAGGGTGTAGTCTCAAGTCATGAAAAACTTGGTATTGGAGCATAAGGTTCAAGTGTCTTATGGTGTCTATGAAGTTATGTCTAGTAGAGTCTTGTGGGATGGTATGGAGATATCTCTACTTTTCTTCTAGAGGCTACAAGGCATTTATGAAAAGTTTTCCTTATTTCATATCTCAGATCATGCAGTAGAGGTATTCTCTAAGAAACTCATATAGATTCTTACATTGCTCCATTTATGCAAACTCTGCCTTATTTTTTAGGTAATAAAAATAGTTAAGCTTAAATTTATATTGATAGAGTTCTCTCAGACAGTCCTTACAAACTGTTATGAGATTGCATGCAGGCTTAAAAGGATCCTATGACTTCCTTTAAGTTCCAAACTTTAAAAGTGTTTGTTCGTATTTATTAAAATCGTGTGCTTAGACAAAGACAAGTTCCCTCAAATCCTGTCTTAGAATTCTATGGCAGCATGACCTAGAGTTAGGGGCATGAGCTTAGAAATATAGTGACAGGAAACTGGGGAGAGTGTTTATTTTGGTTTATCAGATTATGTATCCATGGGTTTAGAAAGGTGTTGTGTAGATTGTATAGTATCACTTTGATAGAGGTTTATAAATTAAGGGGACTTTGAGCATGTTAATGCTTTAGTTAGGATAGATATTAGGCAGCGACCAGAAAAATAGGGAAGTTTGTTAAGGTTGAGTATGTTCAAAAAAACATTAAAGAGGATTAGTGTTTCATGATTCCTATCGAGTAGTAGTAAGTGGGTATTAGAGTATGAGAAGTTATATTGCTATCCATGTTGAGTGTTTTAATCTAAGTTTGAACTATGGATGATCATGCCAATAGATAAAAAAAAAGAGTTTTTAATTCTAGATGGTAAAAGTGTAAACTCAAGGTATTGTGAAACTCCAAAAGATTCTAAGTTAGTAAGTGTTTAAGTTATTATATGATGACTATTGGGGCTATAGAAAGTTAAAAGTTATATATCAGAAGGAAGTACTAGTAGCGGTTTTTACACTTTAAGATATAGTCTTTCAAGGCAATTTTGTATTTATGTGTCTTTTATATCTAAGACTCTAAATTGATTGTAGTTCAGTTCAATGATTATTGTAGAGGTCCATAGACTTAAAATAATGTATCTAACCTAAGGGGGAGACGATAGAACAAGCAATTAAGTTAGGTTATAAGATTTTTGTAGTGATGTAAGTGTGTTTTAGAACAACACTACGGTAAGAAGATGCCCGACCCATTCTTATCTCAATACTAAATTTTGTACTTCATCATTAGAACACTCCACTCATGCCTCACAAGTCAGCTCTATGATCGTAGCTCATATTCATGCACTTTATGTAAAATCATTTAGGATACCAATTACAAGTATAAGGAGTAGCAGTTTACTCAAAATTTTATGACTCATATTCTATGAATTTATAAACTCCAAACACAATTCATATAGCTCATGAATCATGTACTCATGTTTTACAGTATGCTCAGTTCCCAAAACTCATGGTACACTTTTAATAACTAGTGAAAATTCTCATTATGGCATGTATGTCCTCAATTTAGATCTATTTAATGAATCCATGCCTTTGATACTCTATTCATTAAGCCTTATTTAAGTGTCCAAGTTATGTATAGTATTATTTTATGCTTTAATTCCTCATGCTCTAACTTTTCTGTGACCTCTCCTTAAGTAAATATACTGGTGATTAAAATGGATGAACAATGGTTTAGATGGGAGAAAGTAAATGTTCCTTATTAGGGAAATATTATTGTATGCTTGTTTTATCTAAGGCTTTAAGTGTAAAGGAATATTGAAGAAAGCTTTTGGTATATGTCATAGTTAGTTGAGAATTCTAGGTGTGTCTTCTAAGAGATAGTGCATGAAATTTGTTATTGATAGAGGTATTAGAGAATATGGGAAGATTCTTAGATGGGTTGGTTGCCTAGAAGTTCATATGTTGTTATAATGATAGGCTTTAATGTCATGTTGGTATATAAGTGGATAAATGCATTGTGTGCTAGTGAATTCCTAGTAAGAGGTTAAAGTTAGTTTTGAAGTGGTAAGGAGTATTATTATTGAGAGTAGAGCTCTAAAAATACATAAGATATTTAATCCATGGTTTAGGCTAGTATTATGGTGCTATGTGTAGTACCTTGGGATTTTGAGTTAGATTTTAATATGGTTAGAGAATTTAGTCCAACTAAGACTTTGGTAGAAGAAGTTATCAATACCCATGTGAAGATTATAAGTGGCGTCAAATGAAGTGTATTATTTAAAGGGAAAGGTATTGTTGAGGAAATATTTGAGAAGTGTGGCAAAGCTTGAAATTTAGTAGTTGCATTGGCCAAGGCATAGTAAGTATATCCTAGCTTATGTTTTGTATTCATATATTCTATGTTATAGAGTTATAGCCATGTTGTGATTACTTATTAAAATATCTCACTCAGATTATACCCAAAATTCTTTGCCCCCTAATGTTATTACAACTTCGGATAAGGAGTGTTGAAAGTAAAAAATATTCCTCTTTCCAGTGACTCTTAGAAATTTCACTTCATTAAATATAACTATACAGTTCTAAATATTAGTTTGTGCAAGGGATACTTCAGTTGAGTTATAAAATTTCAATATGACTCAAACCGTACAGCCAACAATTCAGTTTAGCAATCAGATAGATGAGCTCCAATAGTTTTCCATCTTTTCGTCTAGTTACTAACTGGAGTTTCATGAATATGCCTATTCCATGAGGTTCTTTATTTTCATTCATTCTATGTGTAAACTCAATTAAGTCCATACTCCTAGTCAAAACCAGTCTTAACCATAAAAACATATATAGATTAAAAATTCAGTATCAAGTTAGCTATCCAACTTTAGAATTCGGCCAGACAGTATTAGTGAGTTCTAAAATTTTCAAGCTGCTTAAAGATTTAATTAGAAATTTTGTCATCATATCCATATTCAGCTCTTAGAATTATAGGCATTGTATTACGACTAGGGGTACTCTCTAGGCATGACAGCTAAGTATCTAAATTTATTCTAGATGTTAAATAAGCCATAATTATTGCTAAGATAGCAATTCTTCCCAAAAATGAACAACTAAGTCAATTTTGCCTAAAACATGAGAGACTAAGTCCAATTCAGCTAGAGTGTAGTTCAAAGATAGCCTAAACAGTCCAAATAAAACTAATCTTACCAATTATGCTCCAAATACTTAAATCACATCTCATATCTAGCATAATATCATAATTATGCTAAGAATTAGCTCAATCTATGTAGAAGGTAAGCCTAGCCTACTTAAATGCCGAAGAAAAACCCAAAGAATCCTCTAAGCCACTGATTTTCCCATCCGAGAAGCTACCTCAAGATACTGCACTATCAAAATCACAATCTACTAATCAAAATGAGAACAATGACACCCATATTGCAATATTGTTCTTTCGATCCAAAATTATGTAAAAATCCCATGTAGGGTCCATTTACAGAATCGCACTTCTGAAACCAACGCAAAGTCTCTCTATTCTCAAGGAACATTTACCCTCAAAATGGGTGAATTTGGGCTCGGATGGGGTAAGAATCAAGACACCAAGAATTTATAAATTCTAGTAAAAGATGGAGAATTAAATAAAGAAATTAACACAATCTTACCACAAATTCTAAGAAGAAACACATAAATTAATTTCACCAAAGCTGCAAAATCACCCACAAATGATTCTCCAAAGTTTTTCCAAATTTTAGGGTTCAATATTCTGGAGAATGGATGAAAATGGGGAAAAAAGAGATAAGTGGAGTTTTTATACCCTTCCCAGGTGCTCGGGTACCACATAAGCGGATATTGGGCTGCTTAAATGGTCATCGCTTAAGCGAACACTGGGTCACTTAAACGATCACTGGTTAATCAACCTAGTGTCACTTTAGCAGCACTTAGTGCCTACATGGGTATCTCTAAAGTGGTCCTTTGTTTCTTTAGCTGCTATCACTTAAGCGGTATGGTTTTCTCTTAAGCGGACCACCATTGGGCTGACCCGATCGATTAAGCGATAGGTCGGTCGCTTTAGCAGGAAGGGCACTTAAGAAGCACACTAGAACCAGCTGAGACTTGGAATTTTTCCAAGTCTCCACTAAATCCTCGAAATTCATCTGAAATTCTATATATGCAAATGAACTATGCTACCTTACCAAATTCGATGTTCTTGACTTAATGGTATTGTCAAAATTTCCATCCAAAGTCATTTCAATAAAAAAAAATGGGTCCACACCAATATGCGCTTTTTTAAACTTATGACCAATAGCCCAAAATGAGTTTGCAAGCCTCATAACCCAGACTAAGGGTCCACCTAACCCAAAATCGAAGTTATGAAGCAGTTGGAACTACCAGAAATTACAAGGTCATTTAGCAAAATTTTTCACCCAATAGCCAATTTGAACCAGCGAAGTCTACAAAATAGGAAATTAGCTCTTAAAAGTAAATAAACTGCTCAGTAATCGAACTGTTAGTTCCAGCAAGTCATAAGTGACCTGGGAAAGCTGTAGGAAATCTTTAAATGACGAAAATAAGCAAAAATGCAAAAAATGACATAGAGGATCATTACAATATCCACTACTAAAGAACTTTCTTCCACAAAAATAAAGGATTTGGATATACCTGAATCCTCAAACGGGAGAGGATACTTGGTCTGCATCTCGCTCTCAATCTCCCAAGTAGACTCCCCTACTGGGCGATGCCTCCACTGAAAATTGACAATTGGAACATCTCTAGTGTGCAACTATTTGGCATCACTAGACAACATGAGAAACGACTCCTCCATGAAGGTCAATCGCTCATCCAGCTGAAATATAACAACATGGAAAACCGAATGGACAGCAGCAAAATCTGGGGGTTAATGCTAACTCATAATCCACCGCAAAAAACTGTGTGAAGAATCTCAAAGGGTCCAATAAATCGAGGGCTAAAATTGCCTTTCCTCCCGAACCTCATCACATCCTTCATAGGCGATACTCAGAGGAATACCCGGTCACAACTCCAAAGCTCAAGGGAGAAAGTCTACGATCTGCATAAACCTTCTGCCTACTCTGAACTACCCTCAACCTACACTGAATCACCTTGACTCTAAACAACAGCTCTTGAAGCAAGTTAGTACCATAAGGTCTAATCTAAGTATCAAACCATCCAACTGGGGAACGATATTGCCTACCATATAGAGCCTCAAAAGGCACCATCTCAATACTCAAATGGTAGTTATTATTAAACATAAACTCTTCCAAATCTAGGTGTTTCTCCCACTAACCGCCAAAATATAAAATACAAGCTCGAAGTATATCATAAAGAAGCTGAATAGTCCTCCCTAATTGTTCATCGGTCTGTTGATAAAAGGTTGTACTAAGATCCACCTGAGTACCCAAATCCTTCTTAAAAGCTCTACGAAATATAGAATTAAATACCAAACCCTAGTCTAAAATGATGGATAGAGGCACACTATGCAAATGAACTATCTCACTAACAAAGAGAAAGGCTAACCTCTTGGTCCTGAAGGACATCTAAATAGGTATGATATGTGCCGACTTGGTCGATCAATCCACAATGAATAAATACATTGAAACCATGGGAAGTATGAGGCAAACCACTAACAAAGTCAATGGTAATTCAGTCCCATTTCAACTCAAGAATG
Organism: Capsicum annuum; assembly: GCF_002878395.1. Classification (NCBI taxonomy): domain Eukaryota; kingdom Viridiplantae; phylum Streptophyta; class Magnoliopsida; order Solanales; family Solanaceae; genus Capsicum; species Capsicum annuum. The sequence goes on from NC_061113.1 coordinate 121,206,433, forward strand.
GGCAACCTCTGAATCAAGTCACTAAATCTTTGGTGCTCTGCCTTCACCTATTGACAACATCGGCAACGAGTTATAAAGTCTGCCACATCTCTCTTCATACCACTCCACTAATAATGTTTCCTCAAATCTTTATACATCTTAGTTGTACTCGAGTGAATAGAATATCTGGAGATGTGAACTTCACGCAAAATAAACTAAATCGAGTAGTTAAACCTCGAAACACAAATGCGGCTCTCAAATTTTAAAACACCCTTAAAATCTATGATAGCCCTCTTGGACTTACCACTTAACACCTAATCATGAATAATGCAAAGTCTTTTATCCTCAAGTTGACGACTCTGAATCTGCTCAAATAGTGAAGACCTTACCCCAACACTAAAAGGAATCCTCCTAGGGTTAAAACTATCAAGTGTCACATTAATTTGCGAAGGACGGAATGTCTCAATCCAACTACCTTCGAGAAACTGATTACAAGACAAGCTACCCATACTTATTGCCTTTAGGCTCAAAGGGTATATTACCACATTTTCCTTGCTTGGATGATATAAGAAAGAGATATCACAATCCTTAAACAACTTCATCCATCTACACTGCCTAAAATTAAAACCACTTTGGGTCATAAGATATTGAAGACTATGATGATTCGTGAAGATCTAAAAATGCACACAATAAAGGTAATGCCTTTAAGTCTTAAACATGAAAACTAGCACTGCCAACTTCAAATCATGAGTGGGCTAGTTATGCTCATGCATCTTTAGTTTTCTCAACTCATAAGTAATAACTTAACCATACTAAATAAAAACACAACCCAAACCAACACCAAAAATTTCAAAATACATGTTGAATCCCTAACCCTCGATAGGAAGAGCCAAGATAGGTGTTGAAGTAAGAAATTCCTTGAACTTTCCAAAGCTTCACTCACACTCCTCGATCCATCAAAAAGGAACCTCCTTCTAAGGCAACCTAGTAATCAGCGTTCCAATAGTAGCAAAACTATAAATGACCATTAATAGTAACCATCCAAATAATAAAGCTACAAAAATCAAATGAAGATATAGGCCTGGCCTGATCACGAATAGCCTCAATCGTTGTTGGGTCTACCATAATCCCATCCTTAGACACCATATGCCAAAGAAATGTCACTAATTAGAACCGAAACTCACAAATAGAGAAATTGACAAAAAGCATATGATCTCTCAAAGTTTAGAGCACAATCATCAAATATTGAATATACTCCTCTCTAATCCTCGATACATAAGGATGTAGTCAATGAACACAATCATGAAAGAATTTAAGTAAGGACTAAACACATTGTTCATCAAATCCATAAACATAGTTGGCGAATTGGTCAACCCAAAAGATATCACTAAGAACTCATAATGACTATATCAAGTCCTAAATACTGTAATTGCGATATCCTTAACCCAGATCCTCAACTAATGGTAACCAGACCTCAAATTAATCTTAGAAAACACCACTACACCCTAAAGTTTGTCAAATAAATTATCAATACGAGGCATAGAATACCTATTATTTAGCATACCTTATTAAGCAGCCTATAATCAATACACATAATGATGGAACCATTGTTCTTCTATACAAACAACATACGAGCTCCCTAAAGAGACCCTTACTATAAAGATCTTAAAGTTGAAAATTTATCTCCTCAAGCTCGACAGGATCCATATGGTAAAGTTCCATAAAAATAGGTCAAGTGCTCGACACAAGATCAATAATAAACTCAATATCACGCTCAGGAGGAAGACCAGGTAGATCGGTAAGGAAAACATCAAGAAACTCATAAACTATAGGAATAGGATAAAGAAATGGAATCTCCATACTAACATCACAAATATAAGCAAGGTAAGACTCACAACCAAAAAAATAAGACTCCTAGCCCTAATATAAGAAATATTCCCTATTGTCTCGCGGCTAGTAGCTCTCTGACACACTAACAGGGGTACTCTGGCATGGGTAAGGTAATGGTTTTGGCAAAATAGTGTAAGACCATATGATAGTGGGATAACCAGTCTATGCCTACACAACACCTTATCTATAAAACCAATCCACTACTAAAGAATCACCTATGGGAGTAGATACATATAATGGCATGGATAATGAATACCAAGAAAACTCTAAATATTGGGCATAATAAGTAGAAACATAAAAATGAGTGGATCCTGTATCAAATAAAGAAAAAGCAGATTGATGGCACACAAGATCGTACCATTAATAATAGCATTCGAAGACACAGCCATGACTCTAGTAGGTATGGAATACAACTAACCATGTCGGCTACCTGGCTGGGCTCCTAACTAATCTCATATCCTACCTGCCTAAGAACCTCTATGAGCACCCTAGGGACCACCTATACCACCTCTATCTAGGGGATATACCACTCTAATCAATGAAACAATCTGAGATAAAGGAACAACCACTCTACAACTGTGACACTCGCTTGAGAAATGACAAAAAGCTCCACAACTATAACCTGCCCCAGGCACTGTACTAAAACCAGATAATCTGACTGACCTAGAATAACCACCATAAGTAGTGTAAATAGAATATGAACCCTCAAATGTAAAATACGACCCTGGCCAGGACAATTATTAAAACTAGACTAGCCTCCATCTATAATCTAAAGTTTAGCCTAAACAGGCCTACTACACTGACCCTTGAATATATGGTTGATGTGAAGGGTACCCACCTTGAGAACCACTACCTCTAAACTATGACCTACTATGGATCCAATTTAAACTACCATAATATCATTACCTCTTATTGCTCCCCCCTTGTACCTTATGGTGAATCTCCTCCATAACTTAAGCATGATCAGAAACCTAAGCAAACTATCTACCCACAACAACCAGACTCTGTATAGACATACAAAGAGTAAGTCTCATTCCCCAAATAAAGTAACAAACTATTTCAAACTCAGTAGTTAAGACAAGAGTAGCATGCCTAAGTAGCGCGTAAAATCAAGCCTTATACTCTATAATAGTGATAGAGCCCTACTCCAACCTCAAGAATTGATCTATCAAATTATTCCTAAGGATGTGAGGTATATACTTCTCAATGAAAATCTCAAAGAATTAAGTCTATGTCAATGAAGGAGATCCAGCTAGCTTGGAATCAAGAAGACCTCTCCACCAATGAAGGATATCTCCACCAATGTCGATGATATCCTAAAAGAGGGTAAAACCAAAAATGTACACTCAAATAACAAAAATCAGCAAGCACACTAAATAAAAAACAACATACTTAGAAGAAAAGAGATGAAGAAGAGATTCATAAAGTAAAGATAGTAGAGACACCCTCACTTCCACCAATGAATGGCACTAGAAGGTGTATCAAACCTTCAAACACACATCACCAATCTAAGATAAAACCTCACTCTTAGGTAAATCAAAGGGAATTCACACTCCCTCAATTACACCTTTCTTGCCAATTTTTCAACACAAATAAAATTCATCACTTAGCATTAACCCTAATTTCAGATTCTACACTAAACTAGAAAACTAATGCTATCAACTAAAGAGTATCCTTTTAATATTCATCAAAGCTAATGAAAATACAAGCTAGAATATCTATTTATACTATTACATAACAATTACTAAATTTCCCTTAATGAGGCTTAGGAAGAGGCGCCCTTGTATTGTGGTCTTTTAAAATGTAAAGACCATTATGCCCTTAATGAATAGGCACCTATGTGATGTAGAGATTCCTCTTTTTCTCTTCAATTTGATCAAGGATTTGAAAAGTCTCCCAAAGGGTATTCCTTCTACAAGATCTTAAAATCCTTGAGCTCTTTAGACTTGTATCATGCTCTCCATCTTGAAAGAAATTTTTCCACAACTTCACATCTTGCAAGACCAAAGAGAGAAGAAATCAAGCACACAATCCTCTTGGTAGGAGGGTTAGCATTAGTACCACAATTACATCATCACTCCAAGGTTAGCATTTAACATATATACATGTATCCTTGGTGTTGATATAAAAAGCTTGGCATAAGGGATACAAAAGAAGTGAAAAGAATCAGCATGAAAAAATAAAGAACATGATCCGAAACGAAAACTTCCACATCCCAAAAGTTTTTTGGGGTCAAATGGGAGTAGAAGACAAGGGCTTAAGCCGAGTTGACCCACTCTTTTCACTAGGCTACTAAGCTCACAAGCATTCAAAGAATTACTCACAAATTTGACATAAACAAGGTCACTATGAATAAGACTAATATCAAGGATCTTATTCGCACGTTCAAAGGACCAAGTTCAATATCAAGACCATCATGACTCGCATCAATACTAACTTGAAAGTTTTCAATCACACTATTCTCATATTCAAGTAGTGAACTAATTTTAGGGGCACATGGTTCATTATACATATCAAGAGAACTAACAAGGTGAGAAACATGTACACCTACATTAAGAAATTCCGAAACCAATTCATAGGGAATCACATGAAAATAATTTAAACTCAAGGGAACGTAGGGGATAGCATCACTACCTCAGTTTGGACTAGGACAATCCACTCTTTTGAAGCCTTCAGCCAAAGGTGTCTTGAGGCTATTTTCATGTGAACCCCTTGCTGATTTTTCTTTGATAAGTTATGAACTTGAACCTACAAATAAGAAGAATCAAGGCTAGGTAAAATACCAGTCTTTGGGTTAGTGAGTAACAAGGGTCCTTTAGGGATAAGATCCACAATCAAGCATTTATTTCCCTTTTCTACTTAACTACCCGTGGTTTCCCTTTTCATTTCCTTCTTTTCTTCACATTTTTCTTGTACCTCAACATCAAGCTTCTCTCCATCTCAATGCTTGGTATCATTCTCTTCAGATTCTAACTTGTGGAGAAGAGTCATTGGATTTTTTGAAGTGTAGGATCTTTGGACTTGAGGTGTTTGGACTTATGAAGGGTAAAGCCTTTGGTCAAATGAGTTTAGAACTAGGTACTTTGGATTTTGAGGTACCATTTGAGTACTAAGACCCTTTGTTGGACTTGGTTCAATTATTGGTGTAGTGGTCTTTGGACCTCTTAGGTTTGGGAACTTTGGACTTGATAGCTTGGGTTTTTTGGAGGCTTTGGTGGACAGAGCCTATCAACTCCTGTTTTCATTCTAATTGCATCACCCTTCATTCATCCCATATAACCTTTCATATCTCCCACATCTATTCTTACTTTTTTTGAATCACGAGATAAGGTATCAAACTGAGCCAACAAAACTCCCATAGCATCATTTCCCAAAGGTTGGGATAAAGAACCCTCAGGATCCATGGTCAAATGTACCTAATAAGAATAAAAAACAGCAAAGGAAAACCTACAAAATGGGAAAACAAGTTAGTTCAAAAGCCTCACCACACTCACACTCGAATCTTACCTCACACTTGGTCTCACAAGTGTTGATGACTTGGCAATATTTGGTAAGTGAATTGAGTAGTGAATAAGCCTTGGTCCAAAATCGATTTTTGTTTGATAAGACTCAAATAAATTGATGCACAGACTTGAACCAACAAACTACTATGAATTAAAAAAGATAAAAGCATACAATAATCAAAGACACGAAAGAAACGAACTCTAGACTAATTACAAACCTAGTAGATACTTACTAGTTTGCTAATTAGTGATAGACTTAACTCAAAAAAAACTAGAATAAAAATTAGAAACTAAGAAAATCTAGTTAGGAACTCAATTTGGTCGATTAGCTAGTGATGATGTGGCATTCAAAGATTGGACGTTGAGCTTCAAAACTTTTCACTCCTAAAATATAACTCTCATCCTAACACTCCTTTTGAAAAGAAGGATGAAGATTTAGAGGGGAAATAACAAGTTTTGGAGCCCTTTTAAGGCTCCAATTGAAATTCATAAACAATGGTCCCCCCCCTTTGTACTTGCATTGTACTTGAATTATTCCTTTTGTCTCCTTTTTCATTTGGATGAATATAAATATTCCAAGGAATATTCCTTTACAAACACCAAGTACACTCTCTTTCTTCTAATTTTTTGGATCAAACACACTCTTTGAATATTCTTCCTTAGCAAGACTTGATGAACATAGAAGAACAAGATGAATATTTAAGAGTTGACCAAAGTTTGACCCCTAACCAAATGAAACCCAATTTCGGATTTTTTTCATAGGTATAGGTTGCTTAGGCCAAGGTGAACTAAAATATCTAAAATTCAGCAACAGCCCACGCCCACAATTGAAAAACCCACACGGATCTAAGCTCAAAAGCTTAAAAACACCATATACATGGAGTTTCTTAGCTCAAACTCAACCAAATCTTGTTCCAAGTGTAGATCTAGACTCCCTAGGTGTTATAGAACAAGAATCTAACACAAGAAACTTCCAAAACAAATTAAAATCATGTAGATCTAAGTTTTTAGGTTCGGATCGACAAGACAATCAATTTTTTTTGTGATTTTTGGATTTTTTTGACTTTTTTTTGTGAGAATTTCTTAATAAGGACACTAAAACCAAGATTTAGAGATGTAGGAACAACCCTAACCAAGGCTCTGATACCAAATAATAGCCTAAAGGATGGGTAAAACCAAAAATGGACACTCAAAGAACAAAAATCAGCCAGCACACTAAAGGAAAAACAACACACTTAGAAGAAAAAAGATGAAGAAGAGATGCATAAAGTAAAGATAGTAAAGAGACCCTCACTTCCACCAATGAATAGCACTAGAAGGTGTATCAAACCTTCAAACAGGCTTCACCAATGTAAGATCAAAACTCACTCTTAGGTGAACCAAAGGGAATTCACACTCCCTCAATTACACCTTTCTTGCCAATTTGTCAACACAAGTAAAATCCATCACTTGGCGTTAACCCTAATTTCAGATTCTACACTAAACTAGAAGATTAAATCTATTAACTAAAGAGTATTCTTTCAATATTCATCGAAGCTAATGAAAATACAAGCTAGAATGTCTATTTAAACTATTACATAACAAGACTAAATTGCCCTTAATGAGGCTTAGGAAGAGGCGCCCTTGGATTGTGGTCTTTTGAAGTGTAAAGACCACTATGCCCTTAATGAATAGACGCCTATGTGATGTAGAGATTCCTCCCTTTCTCTTCAATTTGCTCAAGGCTTTCAAAAGGCTCCCAAAGGGTTTTCAAGCACTCAAAAAATCCAAACTTGAATCTTCTACAAGATCTTGAAATACTTGAGATCTTTAGGCTTGTATCAGTCAAGTTACCAAATCCACCTGAAATGAAGTTAATACATACTAGGAGTCTCAGCTAGGCTTAAATAATAGAGCCTATCCACATAAGCAATCAAGAACTAATATGCATCCTCGCTTGGTGCACTAGAAAACCTAGTCGAGTATCAAAATACCCTATCAATATATGCTCCTCAACAAACATAACAGGTTGGGTAACCACCAGATAAGCAACTATAAGATGGTAAACTATCAGTGTAGGAGGGACCTCAACTCTGGGAGTTGCAGCTTTGGGTTGTCCCCCCACCTTATTATTGAACCAATAGATGGTGAACCACCAACTAATCCCAAAAGGTGAACCAAAGCATCCTTGATCACTAAACAAGAAATAAACCTCGATGGATCCTAGGTTGATCCTTGGCCCACCGTTTCCTGGGGCAGAAAAATCTTTAGCTTAGGATTAGGAATGGGGTATAATTAAAGCCGCCTATCCTGGCCCCTAGCTAGGGTGTCCCTCCTCAAATCCTATTTGGGTGGATAGGCACCCATAGCTGTGAACTCCCGATAGAACCAATCCATAACCTTGTACTTCTCATCTATGTAACTATAATAACCAAAGTTTTTGCCATACATGGATATAATGCATTGATGAGAAATAAACGGCAAGACCAAAACTATATATACCAGACTTGACCTTTGGGGCCATAAAATCTAAAAGATAAGACACTATCATGCTTAACTTTACATTGGTCTACAAAGCCTATAAAAGATACATAGATACCTAGTTAAGGTCAGGAAAAACCCCCTCCATACTTTTAACTTCTAGACAATACAAAAATATATAAAATAGACCTGGAAACCCCCAAATCAATCTGGATCTCACCAATAGTTGTTGAATATCCTGGGATCCTACTGAGAAGGTGTATTAACTAAAGCACCTATTCCTGCGGCATGAAATACAGGTCCTCCATAAAGGGCATCAATACGAAAATATGTATTGAGTATGTATGGATGAAGGTAACAACACATGATATAAGAGGTCAATAGAAAGCAGATATAAGTGTATAAATAGTGCTAGTAGACCACCTTTATATATACTTATGGGACCAGATACATTATATTCTTTTTTTCATTTTTACCCTTCTTACTTTATTATCTTTGTAAGCCATATAATGAAAATGACAAGATGATAAGTGGTAAATAGATAAATCAGGATCAACCCATGCTAGGACTATGCTCTTAACCTGTCACCCATATATAAACATTGGGATCAGACCATGCTAGGCTTACTCCCCTAAGCTTACACCCATATATAAGGTATCGAGATTGGCCCATGCTAGGCTTATTCCCCTGAGCTTCCACTTGTTTATTAAGATTTGTGTTGCTTAGTTAATTTAACCTTTGAGATTATTACTTTGGTGGTCATAACATCTTGGTAACTTTGAACAATAATCAACCAACTAGGGACATATGAAAAAACAATTACACAATGACAAAGATGTATGGAACAGATTGTACATAGATGAAATATTTAGGAGCTGAAAATAACATATGGGTCTTATTTAACTTAAAAGAGAACTTTTGACACTTGTTTGAGAATGTAAAAATGTAGACTCAATAATAAGCATGTGGTGAGGTATTTTAATACATTAGGGTGAGGGAAAAGGGTCATTAGCTAGATAGAAGATCATGTGTTGCTATTGGGTATTACTTACTATAGGAAAGTTTTAGAAGCTTACATTGTATCAAAAGTGCTAGATTTTATACCAAAGAATACAACATAGAGTAGCCTTACATACCTGGTCGTACAACTACAATACTAACCCAACTTGACTTCCTGCCTATTAGATTACTTATCTACAGTAAAATATGTGATAAACTAATTTTAGCAACAAACCGACACATTTGGTCTACTCAACTTCACCAAAATAGTAGTCGGATAGTAAGCCCTTATTTTACCAATCAAGGGTGTTATTTTAACCCTTTTCTCCTACAATTACATCAATATACATACAAACTCTTTTAGGATCCCCCGAAACAACTTTTACTTCATTACACCCTCCAAAATTATATGCAAAATAGAATGAGTAATAAACACATACAACAAGTAGCTCGGTGGTGTACCACCATACCTTTCTTCTATATTTTAATACAAACTAATCACACCTTTCCCCAATATATACACATAAAATAGTCTACAAACAACCCCAAATTTCCTTTATTATAGCAATCAAATATTGAAATCACCATCCCTTGAGTGCTTACCAACAACATATATGCAATCCTCTACCAATACATGTATATAGGAAAAGGTCAAAAATAGACAGTAGCCATACCTTAATATTTATGGTAGTTTAGTCTCTTAATGTGTATCTCTTCAATAGATTAATCCCATCATACATAAAACAAAAGAGAAAAGATAAATCCCTTAATAACTAAGAATAATGGAATTGCCAAACTTATTAAGGGTTGTCTTATAATTTAATCATAAAAAATATAACTCTCATAGTTTTATTAAGAGAAACTCATGAATTTTTTACTTACCTTTATCTTGGAAGGAAGGTAAATCTCAAGATCCCTATTGGAATTATAGAGTTGTTGTATAGCTAAGAGAGAGCAAGAGAGAAAACCTAGAAAGCTATTTTTTTTGTCTAAGTTAAAATGAGCTAAAGTAGATGATTTCAACCCATTTAAAGGGAGCGGAACTTGATCGACTTTGTTAGAAATTTTTGGGCCATACTTTTTCAATTAGATGATTCACCTACTTTCCCATTATATTGGGCCTTTGTTGATATAAAACTATTGAGCCTTTCTGCCCATTCTTCTCCTTTTCTCTCCTTTAATTTGGGCCAGAATTAATTCAAGTCCGTGGTAGTGTAATTTTCTCAATAAGCTATCATGGGAGTCTTAATAGGTGATGAACCTACTTATTTCTTAGGTTGGTAAAAATGTCAAAGTAGGTGACTCACCTACTAGATTAAATAAGTCAGGCAAGCACCTTAACAAAATGCTCCATTTTTAGATCTTAATCCCTTTAATCTAACTTTAAAATTGTATATACTTGGTCATTTTAAACTTTATATTCAAATACTAGCTTCCGATCCCAAGTTTAAATACTTTTATTGATGTTAACTTGGTCGCATCACATCAAAATATACGGGAAGTATCTAGAACTCCATTTAAACCATCAATACTTGCGTAACAAATCTCATCCGTTATCTATAACACAAGGCTATTCACATATAATTAGAACAAGTACATTCAAAAATATGGGGTGTTACATCCTCCCTAATTTAGGGACATTCGTCCTCGAATGTTAACATAATTTCCCAATAAAAACAAGTTCAAACCTAAGGTTAATATTTCTGTCATCACATAGTTATTATATATATATATATATATATATACTTACTTACTTGTTATTTCTCTAATTCAGCATCTTGGACTTTTTTTTTGTATTCAAATAAATTGGGGTACTCATAGCTTCTTCAGCTTTTGATGTGATCTCTTCTACTTGTTGGTTTCTCCAAAGTATTTTTACAGAAGCTATTCCTTATTTCTTAACTTCATAACTTGTTGATCTAGAATGGAAATGGGTATTCTTTCATAGGTGAGATCTTTCATAACTCGTACATCTTCAGTAGGAGTTATATGTAATGAATCTTAGGTGCACTTTCAAAGCATTGAGATGTGAAATACTGGTTGAACTGTTGAGAGCTCTTTGGGTAGTTCTAACTCATATTTGACCTGTCCAAACCTTTGAATAATCTTATACGGGCCTATATAACATGGACATAGTTTTACCTTTTTACCAAATCTCATTACCCCTTTCAACGGTGACACCTTTAAGAATACCCAATCACCTATAACAAACTCCACCCCTTCTTCTAACATTTGCATATGACTTATGTCGACTCTGAGCTGTTCCTAGCTATTATTGAACCACTTTAACCTTTACCATAGCTTGATGAGCAAGATCTAGCTCGAATAAGGTTGTTTCATCCACTTCAAACCATCCAATTAGTGATCTAAACTTCCTCCCATACAATGCTTCATATAGCGCCATTTTGATACTTGAATGATGGATATTGTTATAGGCTAACTTGATGAGAGGTAAATGAACATTCCAACTACCTTTAAAGTCTAATACACAAGCTCGTAGCATGTCTACAAGTTTTTGAATGGTATGTTCTCCTTGTCTTTCTGTCTGAGAGTGAAAATTTGTACCTAAATTCATTTGTGTTCCCAAATTTCTCTGAAAAGACTTCCAAAAATTTGCATTAAATTGAGCTCCCATAGCTGATATAATAGAGATTGGTACTCGGTGTAGATGAACTATCTTTTTGATATACAATTTCCCATATCCGTCAACTGTGTAAGCGGTCCTAATCGGTAGGAAGTATGCTTATTTCGTAAGCCTATCAACTATCACCCATATGGAATTAAACTTTTGAGATGCACAAGGCAAACCAGTGACAAAAATCCATGTTGATCATGTCCCACTTCCTAATTGGAGATTTATTCATTGCATATAACCCCCAGGCTTTTAGGGTTCTACTTTAACTCTTTGACAATTTGGACATTCGGCTACAAATTCTGCAATGTTCTTCTTCATGTCACTCTACCAATACATTCCTTTCAAATCTTGATACATTTTAGTTGACCCTAGATAGATGGAATACCCTTAATGATATGCCTTTGTCATAATCCTCTTTCTTAGCCCATATATACTAGGCACAGAATTTATTTTAGCAACAAAGTACTCCCTCTTGCGTAATCTCAAATGTCTTTGTCATACCACATTGTACATTCTTCTTAAGCTATAATAGAATCGGATGTGCATATTGCTTCTCTTTCACTTCAGCTACTAATGAAGATTTTTCTGCATTATGCACAATAATTCCCTTATCTGGAGTTTTAAGAAGGCGAACTCCCGAATTAGCTAGTTGGTGTAGAACTTTAGTCATTCCTTGTCTTTTCGTAGACTGTCCATAAGTGCCCACCATAACCTTATGACTCAACGCATCAGCTACCATATTGGCTTTCCCCAGATGATATAAGATATCAAAATCGTAGTCTTTTAATAGTTTAAGCCACCTCCTTTACCTCAAATTTAGATCCTTCTGACTAAAGATATGTTAGAAAATCTTATGGTCACTATATATTTCAACACGAATCCCATACAAGTAATGGTACCATATCTTTAAAGAATATATAACTGTTGCTAGCTCAAGATCATGTGTAGGGTAATTTTTCTCATATGGCCACAATTGTCTAAAGGCATATGTTATTACTTTACCATGATGCATCTATACACATTCTAAACCAATTTTAGAAGCACCACAATACACTGCATACCCTTTACTGCCTCTTAGAAGTATTAATACAGGAGTAGAAGTCAACTTATTCTTCAGATCTTGGAAACTCCTTTCACATGCTCCATTCCATTGGAACTTAGATTCTTTGTGTATTAGCTTTGTTAAAGGTGAAGAAATTGAAAAAAATCCTTTAACAAACCTTCTATAATAACCTGCCAACCCAAGGAAACTATGAATCTCAGTAGGCATTGTAGGTCTTGTCTAGTTCATCACATCTTCTATCTTTTGAGTATAAACATTTATTCCTTCATTAGATAAAATATAACCCAAGAATGCCATAGATTTTACCCAAAACTCACATTTAAAAAACTTTACATATAACTTAAGATCACGAAGAATCTCTAACACCTGTCATAAATAAAAAGCATGGTCCTCTATAGATCTCGAAAAACCATAATATAATCTATAAAAACTATCACGAACATATCTAAGAATGGCTTTATCACCCTATTCATCAAATCCATAAAAGATGCAAGTGCATTAGCTAACCCAAAGGACATGACTATAAACTCGTAATGACCATACAGTGTTCGAAAAGCTATCTTGGGTATATCATTCTCTTCGACCCTCACTTGGTGATAACCCGACCTTATATCAATCATTAAGAAACACTTGGCGCCTTGTAACTGATCAAATAAATCATCAATTCTTGAAAGGGGGTATTTATTATTAATAGTAACCTTATTCAGTTGTCGGTAGTCAATACACATTCTCAATGAGCCATCTTTCTTATGCACAAATAACACAGGTGCACCCCAAGAGAACATACTAGGCCCTATAAATCCTTTTTCTAATAAGTCCTTGAATTGCACTTTTAACTCACATAATTATGTTGGGGACATTCTATATAGAGGAATTGAGATTGGTTGTGTACCTGTAATCACATCAATACCAAACTCTACTTCTCATTCTAGAGGAAAACCTAGCAGATCTTTAGGAAATACATCAGGAAAATAATTTACCACTGGAATAATTTGAAGAATAAGTGGATCTGCATCGATATCCTTCACTCTAACTAGATGATACATGTAACCTTTGGAAATCATCCTTTTTGCCTTAAAATAAAAAATAAATTTACCACTTGGCACACCAATATTACCCCTCCATTCAAGGATTGTCTCCCTTGGAAAATGGAAATACACCCTCTTAGTCGGTAATCTACTGTGGCATAATAAGATGCCAACTAATCCATACCCTTTGTAACATCAAATCTACCATTTCTAACTTAACAAGTTCATCCATTATACCACGACCACAAATAGTTATTACACAATTTTAATACACTCTCCTAGCTATAATAGATCCACCAACTGGTGTAGACACTTCAAATGGCTTAACTAGTAAGTTCGGTGTTCTTTTGAACTTTTCAGAAACCCATGGGGTGACATATGATAATATAGAACCCCGATCAATTAATGCATATACATCATGTGAAAAGATGGACAATGTACCTATAACCACATTCGGAGAAGCCTCTAATTTTCTTTGATCTACTAAAGCATATGTACGATTCTGAACTCCACTAGAGCTAGCTGCTCCTTTATCACCTCTACCACGACCTATAGTCTGTACACCCCTACTTGAATAAGGTACTAATGATGTTGATGGAATGGTTGATCCAGTAGGTCGTGCCATACCACTTAATCCCTTTTGTAGGCATTCTCTCATTATATGCCCTGACATACCACACCAAAAGCAAAAATTTGTCCCAAACCGATATACACCTAAATAAAGCTTTTAATATTATTTACTTTGCAACCAGGGAGGTCTTAATTATCTCATAATCCCTTGCTCTTGATACCCCATTGTTCGTTAACTCTTACTCTCACTTCTTTGCCCAAACTGCTTATCCTTAGACCCTTAAAACTATGGTGGAGCACTAGCTGCAGAATAAGAAGACAATGGCATAGGAGGTCTATTAGAAAACCTTGGCCTAAACTTCCCTTGGGATGCCATAAACTGGCCTGTAGATCTTGCCCTCTTGGAATACCCTCTTTCCAATTCTTGTGTCCTTCTTCTTTGCCTCTGATCCTCTATTTTTTGTGCAAAAGCTTGTATCCTTGCGTCCATGTCTTTGTTCAAAGCATCAATACTACAATCTCTAATCAGATATGGATCCAACCTATCCATATATTGATAAACTCTATCATCCATAGTAGCTACTAAATTAGGAGCATACCTAAAAAAATGTTAAATCGGAGGTTGTACTCTCTTACTCTCATATTCCCTTGGTGAAGATTCAAGAACTAATCTGCATGGGCCTCTCGAATCTTAAAAGGAAGGTAATTATCAAGAAATTCCACTTTGAACTCTTTACACGTAGCAGAAGGTACATTGATACCCCTAGATTATTTCCATTCTTCATACAAAAATATAGCCCCCATTTGAATCTATATGCTGCTAGCTTAACTGACTCCTTACTCGATACATGCATTACATTAGAGCCTTTTGAATTTGATCAATAAAAACTTATGGGTTTTCATTAAGATTTGATCTGGTGAATATGGGAGGATCCAATTTGAGAAAATCTTGCGTCGGAAGGCTAGCTGCCTAATATGTACTACTAGAACCTATGGTAGGAATAGCTTGTCCAACAACTATATGAGCCAATAATTGCACCATATTACTAAGATCTTACTTAGTAACATTAATAGGTAGTTCTGAGGATGTGGTTCTTCTCCTTCTTATCTCTTCTGGAGATGGAAGAGTAGAAGAAATTTATGATACAAACTCAACTTGAGCCTCACTTTGATTAGCTTATCTAGGTGGTGACTTGCCGGTCCCTTCTCCGGTAGCCACATCTACTCGCTTACCTGTATTCTAACTTCTTCTTGTAACCAGAATCTAAACTATGATAAGAGGGAAAAAATAGATTCAATAGTTAAATATGACTTCACCTACAACATGGGCTCTATTGCATGATCTAAGATATGAAGAAAAAATACAACCCCTAAATGTTCGATAACCTCTTGTTTATAGATGTGGTGTACAAATCACCCATAAAAAAGACTTTACATAGGCACGGCTTTGTAGACACCCTAGGACGACTTGATCTTATACCACTTTTGTCACGCCTCAAATACTATTAGGGCAGACATGCACCCATAGCCGGGAAGGCTCGAGAGAACCAATCCATAACCTTGTACTTCTAATTCATGTAACTATAATAACCTAAGGTTTTTCCATACATAGATATAATGCATTGATAAGAAATAATCGACAAGCCCAAAACTATATATACCATACTTGGCCATTGAGGCCATAACATCTAAAAGATAAGATACTATCATGCTTAACTTTACATTGGTTTACAAAGCCTATAAAAGATATATCGACACCTAGTTAAGATCGGGACAAACCCCTTCCATACTCTTACTTTCTGTACAATTCTAAATATATAAAACAGACTCAGAAAGCCCCGAATCAATCTGGAGCTCTCCAATAGTCGTTGGATATCCTAGGCTCCTACTGAGAAGATGTACTAGCTAAAGCACTTATGCCTGCAACATGAAATAAAGGTCCCCCATAAGGGGCGTCAGTATGAAAATATGTACTGAGTATGTAAGGCTAAAGGAAACAACACATAATACAAGAGCTCAATAGAAATTAGATATAAGTGTATAAATAATGCTAGTAGACCACCCTTATATATACTTGTGAGACTAGGTACAATACATTCTTCTCTTCATTTTTACCCTTCTTACTTCATAATATTTGTAAGCGATATAATGCAAATGACCAACTGATCAGTGGTAAATAGCCAAATCGAGATCGACCCATGCTAGGCTTACGCCCTTGAGCTACCACCGACATTTAAACATTGGGATCATCTCATGCTAGGATTAAGCCCCTGAACTTCCACCCATATATATGGTATCAGGATCGAACCATGCTAGGCTGAATCCCCTGAGCTTCCACCCATTTAATTAAGATTTGCATTACTCAGTTAATATAGCCTTTGAGATTATTACTTTAGTGGTCATAAAATCTTGGTACATTTGAACAATAATCTACCAATAAGAGACATATGAATAAACACTTATGCAATAACAAAGAAGTATGGAACAAATTGTACACAGATGAAATGTTCAGGAGCTGAAAATAACGTACGATCTTATTTGACTTAAAGGATAACTCTTGAGACTTTATAGTGAATGTAAAAATGTAGACTCAATAATAAGCATGTGGTGAGGTATTTTAATACATTAGGGAGAGGGAAAAGAGATGTTACCTATATAGGAGATCATGTGCTGCTATTAGTTATTAATTACTATAGGAAAGCATTAGAATCTTACATTGTACCAAAAGTGTTGGATTTCATGCCAAAAGAATACGACATAGAGTTGCCTTACATACTGGTCGTACAACTCCGATATTAACCCAACTTGACTTTCCGCCTTTTAGATTACTTATCTACAATAAAATATATGGTAAAATAATATTTGCAACCAACCGACACATTTGGGCTACTTAACTAACCAAAATAGTAGTCGGGCAGTAAGCCGTTAATTTACCAATCAAGGGTGTTATTTTAACCCTTTCTCCTCCAATTACATAAATAAACATATAGATTCTTTTAAGATCCTTTGAGAAAACTTTGACATCATTACACCCTCTAAAATGGAATAAAAAATTGAATGAGTAAAAAACGTGTACAATAAGTAGCTCGGTGGTGTACCACCACACCTTTGTTTGATATTTCAATACGAACTAATCACACTTTTCCCCAACATCGACCTAGCGGCCCCCAACATATACACAAAAAATAGTCCACAAATCACTCCAAATGTCTTTTATTATAGAACCAAATATTTGACTCACCATCTCTTGAGTTCTTAACAACAATATATGTGAAATCCTCTACCAATACATGTATATAGGAAAATGGCAAAACTGGACAATAGCTATACCTTAATTTTTATGGTAGTTTAGTCTCTTAATGTGTATCTCTTCAGTAGATTAATACCTTTGCACATAAACCAAAATAGAAAAGAAAAATCCCTTAATAACTAAGAACAATGGAATTGTTAAACTTATAGAGGGTTATCCTTTAATTTAATCATGATGAACATAATTCTCATAGTTTCTTAAGGTAAGCTCCTAACCTATTTACTTAACTTTATCTTGGAAGTAAGGTAAATCCCAAGAACTGTAGTGGAATTATAGGGCTTCTGTATAGCTAAGAGAGAGCAAGAAATAAAACCTAGAAAGCTATTTTATTGTCTAAGTTAAAATAACCTAAAGGAGCTGATTTCTACCCAATTAAAGGGAGTTGCTCTTGGCCAACTTTCTTGGTCATTTTTGGGCCATACTTTCTCAAGTAGGTGATGCACCTACTTTCCTATTATGTTGGGCCTTTGTGGATTTAAAACTATTAGGCCTTTGCTTCCCATTTTCCTCCTTTTCTCTCTTTAATCTAGGAAGGAATTAATTCAAATAAGTGGTAGTGTACTTGGCCCAATAAGCTGGTCATGGAAGTCTTAGTAGGTGATGCACCTACTTAGTTCTTAGGTTGGTAAAAAGTTCAAAGTAGGTGACTCACCTACTAGCTTAAATAAGTCAAGCAAGCACCTTAATAAAATACTCCATTTTCAGTTCTTAATCCCTTTAATCTAACATAAAACTTGTATATACTTGGTCACTTTAAACTTTAGATTCAACTACTAGCTTACGATCTCAAGTTTAAATAGTTTTATTAATGTTAACTTGGTCGCTTTATATCAAAATATATGGGCTGTATCTAGAACTCCATTTACACCATCAATACTTGCGTAACAAATCTCATATGTTATCTATACCACAAGGCTATACCAAGTCTCATATAATTAGAAAAAGTACATGAAAAAATATGGGGTGTTACATGGGGACACATCCCTGGGATGTCCATAATCTCGAGGTCACCCATAAATAGTGACAAAATCCATAGGCTCATTCTTAGGACCCTTATATCTTGTATTGGTAGTCAACCAAGAATAGTGATAGGATCCATAGGCTCGTTCTCGGGACCTTTGTATAATGTATCGGTGGAACGTGTCCTAGTCATCTGCGAAAGAGTTAAACCAAAGGAATGCCATAGAAACCAACTCAGAATCTATGTACAAAATATCCGAAAGAAATGAAAGACTCCTAAAAATTTCGTATATCCTCCCAAATATAAGAAATGGACATCTCTACTAGACATTTTTCCTGTACAAATAATACAGGTGAACCTAGGATCTGATAATAATTTTTCATGATCTTTTTTAAGAGTCATGATGGTATCTACTTTATCCCTCCAGTAGGTAACCCATTGTTGTGCATAAATATAAATAAAATAAATCCAAAAATGTAACGTAAAGATCATGCAATTATAACTACTAAATTCGCCCCCAAAATCTAATAAGTGTGGAAAAAGTAAATAACCTAATGCGGACTCCCACAAGCCCAGAGGGTACAATCAAGGGAAAATAAATAACCAATGATCAATAACTTCACTGAATATCAGCTATAACCATCAGACCATCCATACCGTATAATATCATACCCAACTCTCGACGCTGAACTTGAACCGAAACTCATAACATCATGATCATAACATTCTAATTAGATCAACATCATAGTAGCATTTGCCATACTCAAATCGAAACTCATATTATTAATATCGTCAATAACCATCAGACTTGAACTAGAAATCATAAAATTAATATAATCATTAATTGTTAGACATGAACCAAAACTCATATTATCAATATCATCATTAATTGTCATACTTGATCCGGAATTCATATAATCAATATCATTATTAATTGCTAGACTTGAACTAAAACTCCTATATATAAACCAAAAGAATAAACCAAAGCAATACACCATATCCATAAGCCATATCCTTAAACTATATCAATAAACCATCGAATTTTACCTATAATTAGCACCAACTCCTAAATACCAAACTAGCATAAACATTAAGTGTTCAATATCCTAAAAGATCCAAAATAATCAATAATAAGAGTATAACATTCATATAAAGGTCTACAAAATCCAACACAAATCTTGTCAAAAGGTGGGTCAAAAGGGTCCATTTCTAATCCCCAAATTTAATTTTTAATCAAATTCTACCCTAATCTAGGCTAAGGGATCTAAATTCATTTATAGATTTTAAATAAGCCACAATCAGTACAACGATAGAAATTCTTCCCAAACATGAACAATGAATTCAATTTTAGCTAAAACATGAGTGACTAAATTTGATTTACCTAGAACATTCCAAGAAAACCTAAATAGTGCAAATAAGACTAATATTACCGATCATGCTTCCAATACCTAAATCCTATCCCACATCTAGCATAATATCATAATTATTCTATGAATTACCTTGATCTATTAAGAAGTTAAACCTTGCCTACCTAGACGCTGAATAAAAGCCCAAAGAATCTGTAAATCACCAATTTCCCCTTTTGAGAAGCTTCTGCAAGATGTCACACTATCAAAATCACAATCTACTTATCAATATGAGTACAGTGACACCCATATTCCACTATTGTGCTTTTGTTCCAAGATTGCATAAAAATCCCATATGGAGCCTATTATGGAATTGCACTTTTGAAACCAACACAACATCACTCTATGATCAAGGAACATTTACCCTGAAAATTGTTTAATCTGGGCTCTAATGGTTCTAAAAGCAAGACACCAAGCTTTTAGGGATTTTAGAAAAATATTGAGAATAAAATCAAGAAATTAATAGAAGTTTACCAAAAATTCAAAGAAGAAATGCATAAATTAACTTTCCCAAAGCTCTAAAATCACACATAAATAAATCTCCCAAGTTTTCTCACTTTTTAATTTTTAATATTTTTGAGAATGGACGAAAATGGGAAAAATTGAGCTAAGTAGGGTCTTTATACCCTTGCCAAGTGCTTGGGTACCACTAAAGAGGGACTGTTCAAATTAAGCGATCACTGCTTAAGCGACCAAGAGTCATTTTAGCCGAACTTAGCGCCTACACAGATACCTCTTAAGCAATCCCTTGCAACTTTAGTAGCTAGCACTTAAGAGGTAGGGGTTCCACTTAAGAGGACCACCACTGGGACAACTTGATCGATTAATCGATGGGTCAGCCACTTTAGCATCCTCTTCTCTTAAGTGGCCCAAAAGTGTGATTAAGCAGCGCACTAGAACCAGCTGAGACTTGGAATTTTTCTAATTCTCCTCCAACCCCTCGAGATTCATCCAAAATCCTAATACAAATATGCTACCCAAAAATATTCAATGTTCCAAACTCAATGACCCAGTCAAAATTTCCATTTAAGGTTGTTTTGATAAAATATGGGTCCCACACCCATGTTTCATTTTTCTTAATTTCGACCAATAGCCCAAAATGAATCTGCAAGCCTCGGGACCTGAACCAAGGGTCCACCTAGACTAGAATCAAAATTTTGGAGTCGTTGAACTTAATTTTTAGCCTTGTATCCAATTTCAACTAATCAAGGCTTCAAAATAAGGAATTTACTCTAAAAAGCAAATGAAGGGCCTGATAACCAAACTACCAGTTCCAGCAAGTCATAAGTGACTTAGGAAGCTATAAAAGAATATAAAATGCAAAATGTGTAAAAAATACAAAAAACTGACCTAGAGGACATTACACCAGTTTTCTCCTTTTTTCTTCTCGTCTTCTTCTCTTTGTCAAATTTCTTCTTTCCCTTTTTCTTAGTGTCATATCCTTTTCACTTTTTCTAAGGCTCCAAGTTACCTTCCACCTCCTTAATATCAATCTTATCAAGATTAGGTGCAGGAGTGTAAAAGCATATGATCTCTCAAAGTCTGGAGCACAATCCTTAAATATTGCATATACTTGTTACTCCTTGAATACTAAAGGATTTCTCAATGAACACAAATAGAAAAGAATCTAAATATGGCATCAACACATATTTCATCAAATCCATAAATTTTGATGGGCATTGGTCAACCTAAAGGATATTATAAGGACTTCATGAGGACCATATCAGGTTTGAAAGGGTATCTTTGGGATATCCTCATCCTGAATCCTCAAGTTATTCTAATCGAAACTCAAATCAACCTTAGAGAACACAGCTTCTCCATGAAAATGGTCAAACAAATCATGAATGTGAAGCATAAGATAATGATTCTTTACCATCACCTTATTAAGTTGTATACAATCAATACACATACACATAAAACCATCATTCTTTTTTACAAATAAAATAGGAGCTCCCTAAAAAGACACACTCATTCTAATTAAACCCTTACCAAAAAGATCTTAAAGCTAAGAATTTAGCTCCTCAATCTTAGAAGGATCAATACAATAAGGTGCCATAGAAAAAGGTTGGGTTCCCATCTCAAGATCTATAACAAACTCAATATCACGCTCAAAAAGAAGACCAGGTAGGTCGGTAAAGACATCAAGAAACTCATGAACTATAGGAATAGAATTCAAGCAAAAGACTCTCCACACTAATATCATAGATATATATAAGGTAAGACTCGCAACTCCTTAAACTAAGACTCCTATCCCAAATATAAGAAATAATCCCCATCGCCTCATGAATTACAGCTCTCTGTCATACAACTGAGGGTACTCCAGGAATGGCTAAAGTAAAGGTCATGGAAAAATAGTCCAAGACCGCATGATAGTGGGATAACCAATCTATGCCCAGAATCACATCAAATACAACATATCTGACACAATAAGATCAGCCTAGTATCAAAATCACGAACAGTCACAACACATGATCTTTAAACCTAATCTAGTACTAAAGAATTACCCATGGAAGTAGATACACATAATGGCATGGAAAGTGAATCCCAAGATAACTCTAGCTGCTAGGAATAATAAGCAGACACATAAGAATAAGTGGATCCTAGATCAAATAAAGTTAAAGCTAACTAATGGCACACTAGATCGCACCTATGATAAAAACATCCAAAGACTCAACCATGAGTTTAGCAAGTATGGCATACAACTAACCATGCTCGCTACCTGGTTGGGATCCTAACAGATCTCCTATTCTACCTGCAGGAGAATCTCCATGAGCAACCTAGGTACCAACCCTACAACTATGCATACCACCTCTAGTTGGGGGATGTACAACCCTAATCGAAGGAACACTTTGAGTAGAAGGAAAAATTTCTCCATGACTAGTACACACTCTTGAGAAATGACTAAAAGCTCCACAGCCATAACATGCCCTAGGTGTTACACTAAAACCAAAAAATCCAACCAACTAGGAATAACAATAATGAATAGTGTAACTAAAAGGCAAACCCCTCGAAGACAGACCACGATCCTGGCTAGGACAATCACTAAAACTAGACTAGACTTCATTGATAATATGGAGATTGGGCTAAACAGGCCTACTAAACTGACCCTTGCTGATACGGTCAATGTGGATGGTACCTACCTTGAGTACCACTGCCTCTGAACCATG
The DNA here is from genome assembly GCF_002878395.1 of Capsicum annuum. Taxonomy (NCBI): domain Eukaryota; kingdom Viridiplantae; phylum Streptophyta; class Magnoliopsida; order Solanales; family Solanaceae; genus Capsicum; species Capsicum annuum. The sequence goes on from NC_061113.1 coordinate 121,229,404, forward strand.
AGCTACTACTGCTCCCACTAAAACTACCCTATATAAATGTCTCTTATTGCTGCCCCCTTGGGCCACATGATATATCTTATCCATAACCTGAGCATGATTTGAAACCTCAATAAAATATCTACCCATGGAAACCAAACTCTGTGTATACATACAAAGAAGAAGTTTTCATCATCAAATAAAGAAATGAACACTTTCATACTCAGTATTCAGAATAGAAGTAGCATACCTAGATAACTCTTGAAATCGAACATCATACTCCCCAATAGTCATGGAGCCTTGCTCCAACCTTAAGAACTGATCTCTCAAATAATCCCTAAGGCTGCAAGACATTTACTTTTCCTAAGAGATCTCAAAGAACTGAGTCCATATCAATGAGAGAGATCCAACTGGCTTTGAATAAAGGAGACCTCTCCACCAATGTCGAGCTAGCAATTCCAACTAAAAAGTATTATTATCCACACCACGAGTCTTAACTAGGCCCAAATTATGGAGTGTATCCTCATAAGCAATCAAGAACTCATACACATCCTCACTCAGTACATCAGAAAACCTAGGTGGATCCAATATCAAGAACCTACCCAATATCTTCTACTCCTCAAGAGACATAGCAGGCCTAGGAAACACCACCTGAGAAACTATCGGATGGGCATTCATTGGTATAAGATAGACCTATCCTCTAGGAGTTTTAGCTATGGGCTTCTCCTCTACCTTAATACTACTCTAATTCATAGACTGTGCATCATTAGATGGTGTACCCCCAACTAATCCAAAAATATAATCCAAAGCATCCTTGATCACTAGTAAATAAATAAACCTCAATGGAGCTTGATTTGGTCCCTCGCCTATTGTTGGCTACGGAAGAAGAATCTCTGGCTTGAGATCAGGAATAGGTTCTAATAAAGGCCCCTTATCCTGGCCTCTAGTTGTTGACACATCCCTGGGATTTCCACGATCTCTAATTTATCAAAGAACAGTGACAAGATCTCTAGGCTCAATCTCGAGACCCTCATCTCATGTAGCGGTGGCACACATCCTAACCATCTACAAAAAAGTGATCCAAATACTTTAGAAACCAACTCAAACTCTTAGAATAAAAAGAGTGAATAAAGTAAAGGACTCCTAGAAATGTCCTAAAGCCTCCCAAATATAAGAAACAAATGTCATGGTTCCAATCTGTGAGACTATACTAGACACTTACTCTTGTACTAACAATATCAGTAAACCGTGGATCTGATACCAATTTTTCATCATCCAATTTATGAGTCATGATAGAACCTACATGATCCCACCAGTAAGTAACCCAAACCACAGCTTGAGGCTATAAAAAATAGGTTAACTTGGTGGAAAATAGCCTAAAAACCTTCTCAATAGATCAACATCATAACATTATTTGCCAGACTGGAATCGAAACTCATTATTCAATATCATCAATAATTTTCAAACATGAACCAAAACTCATTGAATCAATATCATCATTAATTGTTAGACTTGAACCAAAAGTCATATTATCAATATCATCATTAATTGTTGGACTTGAATCGGAACATATTTTATCAATATTATCATTAGTTGTTAGACTTGAACTAAAAATCCTATAAATAGACCAAAATAATAAACCAAACCAATGCACCATATCCATAAGCTATATCATTAAATTATATCAATGAATCGCTGGATTTTACCAAAAATTAGCACCAGCTCCTAAATATCGAACTAACATAAACATTAAGTGTTCAATCTCCTCAAAGTTCCAAAATAATCAATAATAATAGTATAACATTCATATAGAGTTCTACAAAACCTTACATAAGTCTTAGCCTAAGGTGGGTCGGAAGGGCCCACTTCTAATCTTCAAATTGCATTTCTTAGGAAAATTCTACCCCAGACAAGGCTAAAATATCTAAATTCATTTCTAGATGTTATATAAGTCATAATTATTCATAAGATATCAATTAATTCTAAACATTAACAACAAAGTCAAGTCCACCTAAAATCTCAATCTACTCATCAAAATAAGAACAATGATACCCATATTGCACTATTGTTCTTTGGGTCTAGAATAACGTAAAAATCCCATATGGAGCCCATTTATGAAATCCCACTTTTGAAACTAACACAATGTCAATCTATGATCAAGAAATATTTACCCTAAAAAATGGGTAAATCGAAGCTCTAATGGTGTTATAATCAATCCACCAAGCTTTCAGGGATTTTAGAAAATATAGAGAATTAAATCAAGAAATTAATGGAATCTTACCACATATACCGACAAGAAACACGTAAATTAACTTCCCCAAATCTCTAAAATCACCCATAGATGATTCTCCCAAGTTTTCCCACTTTTTTTTGTTCAATGTTCTTGAGAATGGATGCAAAATGGGGAAAATCAAGATAAGTGGGGATTTTATACCCTTCTTAGGAGCTCAGGTATAGCTTACGCAGCATTGGGATACTTAAGAGATCACCTCTTAAGTGACCTACTATCGGTTTTGCTACACTTAGTGCCTACACGGGTACTACTTAAGCAGTCCCTAGCCACTTTAGAAGATAGAGCTCAAGAAGTAGGGGTTCCACTTATGCAAACCACCACTAGGCCAACACAATCGATTAAGCATGGGTCAGCCGCTTTAGCTGCCTCTTCACTTAAGTGGCCCAAAAAGGCGCTAAAACAATGCACCAAAACTAGCTGAGACTTGGAATTTTTCTAATCCCCCACTAAACCCTCAGGATTCATCTAAAATCCCATACACAACTATGCTACACTATCAAATTCAATATTTTGGAATCAATGGTGCAGTCATAGTTTCCATCTATTACAATTTTGATTAAAAAAATGGGTCCCACATCCATGTGCCATTTTTGTTAACTTTTGGCAAATAGCTAGAAATAGTCTGAAAGCCTCAGGACTAGAATCAAGGGTCCACCTTGCCTAAAATAAAAAATTTGGATTTTTTGGAGTTGTCGAACTTAATTTTTAGCCTGGTAGTTAATTTGAACCAGCGAAAGCTTCAAAATAATGAATTGGCTCTAAAAATAAATAAACTACTCGACAAGTGAACTGTCAATTCCAATAAGTCATAAGTGACCTGGGGAAGCTATATAAAAGCTCTAAATGGATTTAATGAGCAAAAATATAAAAAACTGACCTAGATGGTCATTACACCAACTTTCTCCTCCTTTCTTCTCCTCTTCTTATTTTTATTAGATTTCTTCTTTCCCTCTTTCCTAGTGTCATCACCTCTCCACCTCTTATGAGGATCCAAGTTACCTTGCACCTTATTAACATCTGTTGCATTAAGATCATAGGCATGAATATAAAAATCAGGCACCTAAGAGTCCACATCCACTATAAGAGCTGCTAATAAAGGCATGGGTGGTTGTGGAGGAGGTGCAGAATTAACCCTTTTAGTTACGACATTGGCTGTTTCCTTAAGCTCAATCTGGTCTACCCTAACATTCATTATATCTGGTGACTTTACTACATCCATCCAAGATGTCATTGAACTCCCAAACCTATCTTCTTGTGTCTTTATTTTCCTAACTATACCTCGTATCATAACACTAACATATCTCAACACTACCATAGGGCTTTACCCCAACCTCTAGTTTCTTAATACTTGCATTATGTTAAAATAGTCTATGTATGATCTGTTCTAGCTGTGAAGTCAGAATAATGTATAACTTGTTGGAACCAATGGTAGACTTTGAACAAATGGTGGTGAGGCAGATGAGGAAGAGGAAGCGAGATCACATCAGTAAGTCAGTAGTTGGGAAACCCTAACTATGTCTCATATCTTAAGACCTCTTGTTGGGGTAGCTGAGTTACATATTTCCTTTATCAATGCTATGTCAGTAACCTTAGTTAGCTGAATTACTTAGTCAACTACACCAACTATCGGGACCTGTGCATTTCTCATTAATTAAGTGACAAGACAAGGGAAAGGTATTATGGTGCTAAACTAGAGCACCCTATCTCGTATCTCTTTTATGATGATCCACAGGATATTCAAGTCAACTCCAGGCTGGCATCAGTCATACCAAATATATTATCATTAGATATGTATGTGATCTAATATCAAACGATAGACCTCTAATATTTAGCAATAAACTTTAGGGTGTTTTTGTAAATTATTGCCCATTTGATCCATGGGGAATTTTTACCTACTTCTACAATGTTTCCCACTTCCACCTACAATGCATTGCCTTTCCATATCCATTCAAAATTCTTACCCTCTTCTGGTCATTATTCTAGAAGTCATATTCCATAGTCTCCTCGATCAGGAAAAATGTGACTCCGAAAAGGATCTAGAGTTGTCCTAAATTTAGATATTTAGCTCTATATCCAAGACCCGGAGGGACTGCAGTCTGGTTGATTCTTCATATCCTTATCATTTCCTGAAAGAGTTACATTCTTTAATAATATCACCTAATTGGTACAAAATTTATGTATCAACTCTGACACATCAACTTGCAGGGGTCTTCTCATTCACCTCAACTCATATCTATCAAACATGGAATCTTTTAGAGTGACTCGGCTAGGACTTGAGGCTCTTCCTGAATGTTTATTTTTTTACTGCCCCAATCTAACTTTAAGACCATGTCAAAGTAATAGTCCTTTGAGTTTGAGATGACTGAACATCTTGGATCAACACCCTTGTGTCTTCATGACATGTTCCCTTTCCGAAGACATTGATGACATGCCCTTACATAATCATGGGCATCTTGGTGAATGGCGACCAGTAATATCTATATTACAAGATCTTGTGTACAGTTTGGGGACCTCCATGATAACCCCCAACTAGTGAGGAGTGACACGCCTCAAATATACTCGACCTCCAGAACATATCTTTGAATCACCCTATTTGTACAAACCCAAAACAAGTACACCTAATCCAAAAACAAATTTCTTAGTTCATGCATGAACCACGTCAGCTACTAAAATAACATATCATCTGGGAGTAGATCACTTGCCAAATAGTGGGCAAAATCTACAAACTCAAGGGATTAAGTCTTTTGATGCTTCTAAGATCTGCTCATCAGCAAAAGTATCATAAATTTCAACCTCATCCCCTAATTTTAGCATTGCCTCCTCCTCAACGCGTGACAAATTGTCGATAAGCTTATTTTTAGTCCCTTTTCGATCCTTGACCCCAAAATTGAATCCTTACAATATATGTACCCATCTAACCAATTTTGGCTTTGTATCTTTCTTCTCCATAAGGTATCTAAGAGCAACATGGTCAGTATGTACAATGACTTTTTTGCCAATCAACTAAGACCAAAATTTCTCGAATGCAAACACAACAATAAGAAACTCTTGTGCAACCACAGTGTAATTCTTTTAAGAAGCATGTATGTTTTGCTAGAATAGTAAATGGGATACAATATTATCTTTCTCCTTTGTCCTGAGACTGCAACTAATACCATACCACTAGAATTTCACATAACCTCAAATGGCAAGGTCCAATCTTGAGACACGATGATGGGGTTTGAAATATACTTCTCTTTCAAATACTTAAATTTTTTTAGACATGCTTCATCAAACATAAATTTTATGTCTTTGTTCAACAACTTGCATAAGGGATTCACAATTTTTTAGAAGTCCTTGACAAGGGATTCATAATTTTTAAGAAGTCCTTGATGAATCATCTATAGAAGAAACCTGCATATACCAAAAGGCTATGAATGATCTTCATAGAAATTAGAGTAGGAAATTTCTCAATCACCTTAATCTTTGTCTTATCTAACTTAAACCCCTTCTTACAAATCTTGTGGCTGAGCACCATTTCTTTTTTAACTATGAAATTATACTTTTCCCAATTTAGCACCAAATTACATTCCTCACACCTCCTCTGAACATTAGAAAAATATGCATAGCAGTCATCAAAAGAGTCACCCATAATAGGAAAGGTATCCATGAAAACTTTAATATTGTCATCCACCATATCAGAAAAGATAGGCATCATAGAATACAAAAAAATGGTAGGGACATTACATAGACCAAAGTGCATCCTTTTAAATGCAAATGTCCCATATTGACAAGTGAAAGTGGTCTTCTCTTAGTCTTTTAAGGTAATATAAATTTGATTATAACCCAAATAATCATCTATAAAATAATACCATGTCTTACCAGTAAGATGGTTTACCATCTTGTCCATAAAGGGCATAGAAAAATGATTCTTCTTGGTCCATGAATTAAACTTCCTATAGTCTATGCAAACTCACCATTCAGTGGCCAACCTCATAGGAATTAGCTCATTCTTCTCATTGGGAACCATAGTGATTCCACCTTTCTTTGGAAAACCTTAAATTGGGCTCACCCATTTGCTGTCATGATTAGATAAACCACTCCAGCATCTAACCACTTAATGATCTCTTTATTCCCAACCTCTTGCATGGGTAAATTAGATCTATATTGGTACTCAATGCTAGGTATGCAATCTTTCTCAAGTTAAATCTTGTGTGTACAAATCCTATGTAGAATATCAATGACATCCTCAATGGACCAACCAATTGCCCTTTTGAACCTTTGCAAAATAGATATTAATGCCTCAACCTATAATTCTTATAAATTAGCTACAATGATAACTAGCAAGGCATTGTCGACCCCTCAAAACACATAATACATATAAGCTAGGAGGGCCTTGAGCTCCAAAATAGAAGGCTTCTCAATGGATTTTTTAGGGAGCAAGGTCACTCTATTTTTCAGATCAAGATCCAACTTTTTGGGTGCATAAATGTAAGATCCCCTATCGGTAGGTGTGCTCACTATCTCATCATACTCATCAATACCATTACTGTAAAAATTCATTATTCCTGTTGCTAGTCCCTTAACACCAAGTCTTTCCTTAATAGGGACTACTAACTCATTTTTTCTATGGTATCATCAAAAAGATCACGCACATATCTTTGGCTGCTTTATGGACTGGCATACATTAAAAGTAACTTGCTTATTTTTAATTAAAACTTTATTTTCCCTATTTCTTTTTTAACTAATTCTTGACCAATCGCGAGGAAAGTTCTTTCCAAGATGATGGGAACCTCAAAGTCAACTTAGCTATTACGAATCAAAAAGTCAACTGGAAATGTGAAAGATTCTACCTTTACCAACACATTTCATAAGAATTCCATCGGCTTCTTCATAATATGATTCACAATCAGAAGTCTCATAGAGGTCAATCTAGATGACCCCAACTCCAACTACTTGAAAAAAACCAATGGCATCAGGTTAATACTAGAACCCAAGTCACATATAAGTGACATAAGGCCCTTGCAAAATTTGAAGACCCAATAGTTAAAAGAATTATGAAGGCTCCCAAATTTTACTTCTTTTCAACTAAAGAGCGAGAATCAATTGCACTAGAATGGTACACATTATCCATAGGCTCAAAACTCATTATCCTCTTCTTTTTCACTAAGTTCTTCATAAACTTTGGATAGATTGGTATTTTTTCTAGAGCCTTCCAAAGAGGGCTATTCACCAACTACTCCTTCAGCATCAAAATAAACTTTGGTATTTTTTCTCTTATGCTTTCTTCTTACATTTTTGGGAAAAAGAGAAGGAGAATGAGGAATGGGCTTCATTATATATGTGACCTCCTTATCCTTCCATTTTTCAGACCTAGCCACTTTTTTAGCAACTAGATACTTTTGAGATGCTTCTTCAGTCACCACCAAATTCTCTACTCCATTCTCATCCACATCATCAATGATCATGGGGTCATTCCTATGTTTATTAACTATATAGGCAGACAGGACAAGCCTTACAACTCTGAGTAGTAATGGCTAGGAAATATTTATCATTCATAGGATTTTGGATGGTATTACTCAAAAGTTTACTCAACTGCTATTGGTTCAGTATGGAGGACATCAGCCTAAATTATTACTCAAGTTGCTTAATGGCAGTCGTATGAGAGTAAACCTTTTAACTCATCCCACAAATGCCTACCCTAATCTCTTTAAGGCAATTCTCTTAACTCTCTATAACCTTGACAATTTTGGCTAACAAAGCTTCCATTATTGAATTTCTAGACTCATAATCATGGTTCCTCGATGAAATGTATAAGCCACCCTTAGCATTACAATCATCTTTCTTCTTCTAATCATCATCTCTGGCCCTTCACATATCTCTATACCAAGACCTATTATATTTATCTCCATAATTGTTTCGACCTTAATTCCCTCGCGTAAAGTTCTAATTATCTTGATTAGATCCTTATACATTGGCTTAAAAATCTATAACCTCTCTGTCAAGGTATTTAGCTTTTTTCTCAGAATCTGAATCTTCATATCTAGAAGCCTTACCTCATGCACCCACTGAATTTAATTTTCTACTCTAGCTGCCATAAATTGCATAGTAAGAAATCTAATCTCAGTAATTAATTCCTCTATTTCCTAGTACACTGTCTCATCTAGTGCTAGCTATTTAATAATGGCTTCAATTGCACTAACTTGTCCACCTCCTAAGTATGCCATTCTCGAATGGTTTTCATAGTCAAGTCCAGGATCTCAGAAGCATGTTCATCATAGACTCATGAAGGTCACACCTGTAATATTATTAGTTATTGCTTTAGTATTAGCATTCAAGGATCTATATAAGATCTCTAACAATTTTCTACCAGTAATCCTGTGATTTTGCATATTCCATATCTTATTCTTGAGCCTCAAGCAAGTCTCGTATAGGGCCTCTAAATGTGACAAATGGAAGTAATATTTCTCATTTTTTAAAGTATTAATAAATCTTAGAAAGTAGTTTTTCCCATCAGAGAGAATGGAAATAACCTCAGTTCAATAGACTCCAGGCTCATTTTTGTAGATTATATGAAGTGAAAATCCCTACAAAGTTCATGATATGTATATTTGCATCATCAGTAGGCATGTTAGCAATATCCTCTTCAAATTTAGTAGTTGGATTGTCGCACACATAATGTAAAACTTAGTACCTTAAGGAAATTTTAGTGGGATGATTGCATCTGTCTCAATTGTCTCTACATACCCTGAATCTTCCATTGGGTCATTATAAATAAATATATACTATTGGATGGGCAGTTTTCCCTATTTCTTTTTAATTTATCACTCTTATCCAATATAGCTAGACAATCTGCCTTATCTTGTGTATCCTTCTCTTTCCTTACTGCTCATTGGGCTGCTACTTATGTAGCATTTTCTTAACCATTTACCAAGTAGTAACTTATTCCATAGTTTCCTAAACATTATGTTGAAGTTGCCAACTCAAAGTTGTTAGGTCATCATGAAGCCCCTCAATCATGACTTCTTGATTATGAACCCTTTCTCTCTCCATCCTTTGATTTTGTCTTAGATTTTAGGATCAAATAGAATTAGGGGATTTACTTGGATCCAATTATAGAGAATACACTGGCGTGTGCCCTAGAAGTAGTAGAAAAGTAAAATCAGCAAACAAAACCAACAATCTGGCAAACATAATCAATTTACTCCATAACTGTATTCTGCGACAACAGCGCCAAAATTTGATGTCACCCAAATTACATCTCAAAAAAAGTATAAATTAGTAATTAGATCAAATATAGAATGCAATGGGGTTGGAAACCTAGAGGGAATAGGATAAAATCTGATCACGAATTGGTAAAAGTAATTGGCAAGCAAGTAAAAGAGGGGATTTGTGAAACCAAAAAGAAATAGTAGTGAGTATTAATTTTCTGGATTTGTAATTAATATGTGAAAGGCATAAAGATTGTGGTCCCCAATAACATCATAACTCCATAGATTCTCTATACTTTAGTGATCTCTTTTGAAATTTAGCATACAGAATCAATAAGTTATGTATTATCTAACTGACCATATTATGCCCCTTGTAGATGGCAATCCCCAAGCACAAAGGTTTATGTGGCATTGATGTTCCATTACTAACCCCTATCTACGATCCCAATATAGTCTTTCATGTTTACCAGCTCAACCCAAATTAAATAAAGATAACTCCTAGTCTTGTTGTTGCTTCACTATTCCTGTCAAATTACCCTTCCTAAGTCTGGGGTAGAGATAGAACAAGATCCAGTTTGAGCACTCATTAAAAAGCAACCAAATATAAATAAATAATAATACTTGCCCGACTACCCTTTGAGAACTACTTTGTACTTTAAATACTATGTCGATAATCTGTCATGGTTCCCATAATCCTAGTTATGGTGTTTAGATACTCATACTAGTAAGGACATAAGAATAATCCATAGATGAAGACATAATTATGAACTTACAATAATAATAAGAAAACTCCAAAATCTCAACTTAAGTTAAAACCTTAATATCAATGTTCATGAAAAGAATTCAAAGAATATGCCTTCGAATGTCCCAATATAATGTTGTCAAAAAATATAAATTAATGTGTGTCAAAAGGCAAAAATAACCCAACAAGAGTGTTTAAAAACAAAACAAATCTTATCCTTAAAAAAATAGGAATTTTTGGTCGATTGCCTCAGATGAGAAGAAGGTATAATCGTTGTTAGAACCCATGATCATTCTTTGGTAGTTGTTTTTAGTACTAGGATTATAACCTTTTTGATCTCGATTGTGTCAACGCTCAGTACGAGCTCGTGATTTTAATATACGACTATCTAAGGTAGTCTTCTAATTAATCTTTTACTCAAACTATTGCAACTTGTAGATATGAACCTTCATCCCATGGCCCTAAGGTATGATCATGCCTTTAAAGTACGACCATAGAAAGCTCTTATCTGATACCCTTATACTTGACTCTTGCAGGTTGCACATTTAGTAGTTTCTCACAAACACTAGCTACATTATTGTATCAAGTCATAATCATATTACCTTTTGTCTAATTTACTTTTGATTTTTCACTTTCTTGATTTAATCATAATGGCCTTAGAACGACCGTGATTAGATCCCACAGTGGTGGATTGATCCATTTGATGCGATCTAGGAGTGATATTGCTACCTTAGGGATAATTATGGCTTATTAAACATCTAGGAGTGAATTTAGATAACTTAGCCTAGTCCGGGGTAGAAATTTCCTAAATATGGATTTTAGGGATTAGAAGTGGATCCCTCCTTCCTAACTTAGGACAAGACTTGTGTTAGCCTTGATTGACTTATACATATTTTAAACATAGTTGAGACTAATGAGTCTTTAGTATTAGATTATTTCATGACACGATGGATTGTAAGGGTTTTTTGGATTATGTTAAGGTTATCTTGGATATATTATTGGGCCCAAGCTATGATTATGATATTGGTTGGATCTAGAAAGTGTTTTATCCTAGTAAAGGATGTGACTATAATTGTTGGATATTTTGATGCTTATGATCGCATTATTTGGATACTAGTGATGGCATGCATAGATTTGGGACATTCATGATCACTAAAGTGGTAAATATTATGATTCCAACTAAAATATAGTTTTATTACACTCTTCCTAAAAGGGTATTTATTCCCACTTTTTATTTTTAAAATAGATTGCTTTATAATAGTAATCTTACCATCTAAATGATTAACTTATTAGCTTTTGAGACTAAAAATAATGATTTAGAGATTTGGCCAAGATAGATTTTGGTTCATGAATTTATTAATATTATTTACCCCGATCATAAGAGATTCCAACCCTTTCTATACTTTTATGGTGCCTTAGTTGAAGAGTTTACCCTAAGTAATGGATTTATGGACTTATACTCTTTTAGACACCATCCTAGCTATGTATTTATATGTATATATATTTATATATACATAAATATATATATATTTATATGTATATATATATATCTGAGACTGAGAGAGTATATTGATAATGATATTGATGATATGAGTTTCATTTCAAGTCTGACAAGTACTTGATATTGATGATATAAGCTCTGGTTCAAGTTCATTGACTAATGATATTGATGATATGATTTCTTATTCAAGTTTGATGGTTGATGATAATTATAATATGTTTTCTAGTTTAAGTCGAACGATTGATGCTGATATAATGGTTAAGGTATTATGAATTCTCCTTGACATTATTCATGCATGTACATTGCCCATCACTAGTATGCACCTATAACTATCAGCCCTATGGGGGTTGCATAGGTATAGGTAATGAGTATGGATTTTCTGGTGTGTTGTGTGTTGATTAGACCTTTCAAACCTAAGGCAATGGGGTTTTATGAAAGGCTCAGTTAGGTATTATTTATTTGGGTGAGCTCATTACTTTATATTGTTATTGTCATTATCGTTAGTTCATGATAGATTAATTAATGGACTAGTATTGTGATTTGAGGTATAATTATGGTTCTACTATCATATGGTTATATTATTATGCATGATTATCTATTGGTTAGGCATTATAGTTTTAGACCCTGATATTCTGATTTTTTCTTTATGGTTGCTTTATTATGATAATTATCTCATATATAGACTATTGATTAGAGATCCTAATTATATTAGCACTAGTTCCTCCTATGATTAGGAGGCTTTGGTGATGTTAGTATGATGACTTTAAGTGGTACCTTGAGTTGGCCTTGTTTATTTATATGTATCTTTCTATAGTGGTTATGGTATAACTATATATCCCTCCCTTCTTTCACTTATTCATGTCGTATATCCATTACTTAACCTTGTATACTACTATATATACTTCCTTTACTCTTTATTTCTATATTTGCTAGTAATATACAATATGGCATTTAAGTTCCTAAATACGGCTAGAATAGGATATTTTATCATTATAATCTCCTTAGCTTTACAGTGTAATTGTTGGATATTTTAGTTTAGTTTACAATCTTTCTTGCATATTACTTATATCTACACTATCTTTGGAGCACCGTCGATAGTTTTCTACTAAATACCATATGTTTGGTACTCATACTACACTTATATAGTCTATAGATCATAGTACGAGTTCTCACCATTATTGTGTGCATCACATAGAGCATCTATGATTTAGAGACATGGGGTGAACTCTTAGTATTTTGAATATTTTTATGCTCTCTCTTACGTAATAACTAATCTTTATGTTGTATTCAGAGCTAGGTTGTATCAGTATATTCATTTAGTTCTTCATATTGTTGTCTAACAATATTAGATAGTCTTGTACTGATTCCACTAGGTTTTAGGATTATCTTGTGTATTTTTGACATTTTACTATATTTATTCTGCATTATTCCTTTATTTCTCTTGGTAGTTTATTACTGGTAGTTCTAAACTATGGGTTGGCTTACTTACTACTAGGTTATATTAGGTACCATCATGACCTAAGAAATTGGGTCATGAAAAATTATTATCAGATCTTAGGTTTATCGATATGTTGGTACAAGAGCTAAGTGTCTGGTGGAGTCCTCCCGATCAGTGTAGAGATGTTTGTAACCTAGCTTTGGGAGGCTTAGGACATTCTTAGGAAATTTTGTTCTTGACTCTTTGTCATGTGTCCTATTTCTATGAGCCTCAATTGAGTTCTTTGACTCTATTTTGTCCTAGATAAATGATGCAAGGTTATCGATAGATGCAAATAGGACTTTAGCACATGTTTCTAGAGTTTTAGTACAATATCGAACTAGGGAGTCAGGGATATATGTCAAAGATCTTCAATTCCAGCCAGAGGATTTGGGGCCAACTCAAGCTCCAGTAAAGTTTATGATTACTTCATCCTTTCGAGATTAAGTATTAGGGATGTCGAGTTTTCTTTGGAATACCACAAATTACCTTCAATTCATCAAGTAGTTTTTAGGCTGGAGTTGGGTTTATTGATATTCAACTAGGTTCTTTATCAATTTCAGAGTATGATAATGGATTTTTTATGTGGGCCAGGCATACTCCCAGGTTATATCCTTTAGAGCACAAAATAGTGTATGGATTTATTAGAGAATTAGCATTTCCACTCTATTTGGCATTGAAGAATTCGATAGCAACTAGGTATTCCTTCTCTCAGGCTGTTAACAAATGAAGGCCATAGAGAGAGCACGTATAGAGACGTATGAAGGTTCTGGTAAGAGGTCATTTCATTAGTATAGTACTATTGATATTCCATCCTGGTGTGACAATCCTCTCGATGAAGGTTAGCTTCACTTATAACCTATTAATTCAAATCAAGTAGCATTTTAGACTATGGGTGGCTCTCAAGTTAGTCTTTATTATCGTAGTGGGAAGAGTTCTCATCGAACCTTGTAGAGTAGTTGGTGTGGGTTTCAAGCCATAGCAGTCATTCTTAATCACCATGGGTAGTATTTTAGAGTATTCTAAGAGCTTCCTTTGGTTGTAGTAAGATGGTATAATTGTCTAGAGAGTGCCCTAAATGCAATTTCATTGATCAGGCATTGTTAGCAAATGTTCCCCACCAGCCTAGAGTTCTTGAGGTATGTTAAGATTTTGGAGAAAATGGTTATTTAAATAAGGAGTTCCCTCTGTGTCAGTTTGGTCAACTAGTTGAGGTCAACTCATGTTTTACATTAGGTTACGGCTTCGAGGTTTGCTATGACTTCAGAGAGCACTGGTCTAGAGAGTGTTCCCAGTGTAGGATCATTAGATATTTAGCTCATTCAGACCAGTCTCATAGTGTTGTGGCCCTGTTAGTTGGAGATGGTACACTTAGCTCCTCAATTTATGATTTAGTTGATGATTCTGAGTTTGGACCCATTCAGATTTGTTTTTCCTTAGATCCATTAGGCATGTGACTTTGGATAATTTCACCATGATAGGTGTGAATTTATTTCCTACATTTATCTCTATTTATGTGTATTAGTGTTCTCATACACATCGATGGTTCTATACCTTGGTAGATTTATATTAATTGTTATGTACCCTAATATAGAGTTTATGATTATATGGCTACCCCCATAGATTATTTCCTTTAGTAGTGGATGGAGTGTATCATTATTTATATTTTTCCCTTCTGGTGTAGCATTTGGGTTTGAGTCTTATTTACTTTGGCATATTGGCCTTCTTATGGCCCTAGATTTATACTTGCTTTTGATTTTTACTTCTGCATATTCCTTATATTGAGGTTTACATTGCTATTGTTATTATTTTCATTGCTTGACATTATCGAACCTTACTTGATAGATGGCTAGATGGTTAGTATCTAGTTAGAATTTTCCCTTCTTTACGGTACTTATTCATTAGCGTGGGAAGCAAGCTTGGTTGGATATTTTTTCTTTAACAGCAAGGAGTGGTTGGTTGTTGTTGAGCGAATCATGGTATTGTTATGGTTCTAGAGTTGTCAATTTGGCTATATTGTCCATTCTTGAGTTCGGATTTTTTGACTTGCCTTCTGGGTTGCAAAGGTTTTTGCACTGGATATCCCTCTCTATGTAGCCTATTTTTGAGGTTGACCAGTTTGGGTTCATTTTTTTGATTTGGATAGCTCATCGGTTGATAGTAGTTTTAATGTTGATGTTGAGAAACCTTAGATTTTTCTTTTTGTTTTGTTGGGTTTTTCTCTTGGTGGTGGTTTTCTCTTGGTATTGGTGTGGAGCTGGTTGCTTCGTTCCTTTTACGATGTGGTTCTTTTCTAAGTTGAGTTAGACAGTTTGAGATAGATGATATTTCATATGACCGCTTCTTAAGCTGTAAAATTAGAAATTCTTTATCTTGAGATGCTTGGTTATTTTTTCGTAGAGCTCTTGACCTGACATTGGTGTCGAGATTAGTACTTTCTTACTCGGCGAGGTGATTCATGGGTTGATTGAGTTATGATTTTCCTACTTGGGTGGATTAAACAAATACTCATTTTAGAATTTGTTCGGCCTAATAAAACTTGGTGGAGTGCTTCTCCTTGGCGATATATGCCTCTTTGTATTCTTTATCGAGATGGAGTATTGCATTGATTAGTTTCTAGATAGAGTTTCATTTCTCTGAGTTTCTAGAGTCTTTGTTATTACTAGTGCAGTTTGCATTCTTGGAGAGTTCATGAGTATATTTTGGTGGTTCATTCCATCCCGCAGATATGGAGTTAATTTCTTGTGTTTCCAGTCAGAGATTTATCCTTCGTAATGATTTTTTTGTTTAGATGTGTTTTAATTTTGATCTCGACATGATTCAGTAAGGATATATTTGATTAAAATCTAAAGTCAATTTAAGTATTTGACCTTAGTCCAGGCTTATTGGCACAATTATGGATTTGATGCCTTGGAATGGAGATTTGTAAGTTATGAAAGAATAAGAGTATGAATGCTTACCCATCTTCAGGTTTGGTTTGGATAGTTGAGATTGATCGGTTTAGCCTTGGTGTTGAGATTTCAGTTTGGATTTGTAGAACTTGGGTGCAACCTTTGTTTTCAGATTTTCCTAAGTGGGGCTTCATCTAAAGGCTGGCTGAGCCTACTTTGTGGTTACCTATTTGATCTTCTTGAGTTAGGATGGATTATGGTTGATAGGTGTTTAGATGATAGTCCGTGGACAAGATATTGGTTCGTTCATCTTTGACCTTGGGTTTTAAGTTTTTGATGATAATTTTGAATGATATACTCAGCGGGAGTAGTATGTTTGAGTTAGATTCGGCATAGCTTCATTCTCGACTGATGGGAAATTCTGGAGCAGATCATTCAGTAGTGAATAGTTGTTCTTTGGACTGCTTGATTTCAAATTCAATTGACATCTGGACCAGTTGTAGAATTGGCATAGATTGAAAACCTTGGTTATCTCTATTTGTGTGCCCATGTAATGCCTGATAAGCCTATTCTCATATTTTCTAGTATGGATTTTTGATGGATCAACTTTAGTTTTTTAAAGGTTAGTGTGATATGATTGTGCGGATAGTAGTTGGGTAACTTTTTACTTGGTTTGGAGTGTTAGAAGTTTGGAGTTGGTTGCATGACTCATGCATTGGTTTACCTTTCGCTTGGATGTGTGTTCATTTGATTGTGTTGGTATTAGTGTGGTATCAGTCTGTGACAATTTAGATTGCATGCATCAGCCTTCATCAGTTCAGTTGGAGGTCAGTTGGTGGTTGAGGTTGAGTTTTGGCTATTTGAGAGTGAAGTGAACAAGTTGGTTGGAAAAGGGATATCTGTGGAAAAATCCCTTAGAAGCATCATTTCTTCTAGGAGGTTATCTACGAAGTCGCGCTCAGAGCATGCAGGCTCAGTACCTCATTATTTCGAGCTTCCATGATCTTTCTATCCATTGACTTTAGCGATTAAAGTCCTTTTAGTAGTGGATATTGTAATTACTCTCTAGGTTATTTCCATAATTTGCATGTATTTTCGGTATTTCGAGCCTTCCTATAGTGACTAGAGCTTATATTTGACTTACCGAAACTATTGGTTCAGTTATTAGATAGTACGTTTAGATTTTAGGATCATTTCCTTATTTTGGAGCTTTGTTATTTAAGATTTGGTCTAGGACCAAAATTCCTAGTAGATGACCTCGAATGAGAAATCTGACAGCGCCATCATCTCTGGAACGTTAATTTTAGGCAAAAAGGACCCTTGGTTCGGGTTTCGAGGCTTCCAAACTCGTTTTGGGCTATTGGCAGATTATATTAAAAATAAAGTATAGGTGTGGGCCCCATATTTAGTTGAAATGATCTCAGATCAAACTTTTTATGATTTCATTGGATCTAGAACATGTTTTACAATCAAATTTCACTATTGGATCATGTTCATAGGGTTTCGGATGAGTTCCGAAGGTAAAAAAAAAAATTGACTTTGCTGGTGCTAGTGTGTTCATTAAAGAAAACCTTTGACCATTTTACCTGGTCTCTTAAGCGAACTTTTGGTCATTTAAGAGACATTTTTACCCTTTAATCAGGTCGCTTAAGCGACCATCGCTGAGTATAAGACCCCATATTCGTATTTTTGACATTTTGGGTGCTAGGAAACTCTGATTTAGATGATTTTTAATGTATTTTTCTAATATAATCTTTTCCTATAAATTTAGAAAACTATTTCCCCATTTCCCAAGAACTTCTATTTTTTCATGATTTTCACCCAAGTTGAGAATTAAAACCCCATTTTCATCATTATACGGCTTGGGAGCTCGGATTTGGGTGATTCCAAAGGAGTTTTCGAGATTTATTCCATGGGTAAGTTTTTTAATCTTGTAATTATCACTTTTCCCTTAATTTCTTCTTGAAAAAAAACTTCAAATTCTTTATTTCAAGATGGGTTTTGGATCTTTTCTTGGTAAAGCTTGAAAATAGTTTTTCTTTGATTTGAACCTCGTTTTTAACTCATTTTCCATGGGTTTTCAGATATAGAATCCCATAAGTATGGAAAATGTATTTCAAAAATAAAACTATTGTTTTACCTTTTTATTTTTGAACCCATGTTTGGGGTCCATTTTATACACCCATATTGAATATAGAAAAATAGGTCTCATTTTACTCCTAACGACATATACATCACGATTTTGATAAAAGGTGGTATTTTGGGATTGTGGAGTGAATGAATGATTTATGGACGATTTAAGAAACTTCGATTTGGTATCGAGGTAGGATTCTGTATACTTCATGAGATGGTGTTCTATATATGTTGTATGTTAGATAGGAATTTTAGGATGTGATTTTTTGGTAGAACACCGCGACTTAGCCTAAATGAGTTTGGAGGCTAGAAGGGTAATTGACCCTTAAGGTGAAATACTTATTATACTTCTATGGTCCCATTACCTTCTTCATAGATTTAGCTAATCCATAGAATGATTATGATATAATGCTAGATACGGGATGGGATTTAGGTATTGGAAGCATAATTAGTATGATTAGTCTTATTTGGATTGTTCAGGATATCTTGGAACCACAATTGAGGTGGAATTGACTTAGTTGCTCATATTTTAGGTGAAATTTCTACTTTAGGGCTCATTCTAACTTATTAAACATCCAGTAGTGAATTTAGATACCTTAGCCTAGTCCGGGATAGAAATTATCTAAATATAGATTTTTAGTATTAGAAGTGGGTCCCTTCGGGACACCTTAGACCAAGACTTGTGTTAGCCTTTATGAACTTATTTATGCATGCTAGACATAGTTAAGCTAATGAGCCTTTATTCTAAGATTAATTCATGGTTTGGTGGATTGTAATGTTTTTTCAAATTATGTTATGGTTATGTCGGATATATTATTGGGCCCAAGGTTGTGATTATGATAATGGTTGGATTTCAGAAAGCGATTTATGCTTTTAAAGGATGTGACCATAGTTGTTAGATGTTTTGATTCTTATAATTGCATTGTTTAGATACTAGTGATGGCATGCATAGATTCGGTACATTCATGATCACAAAAGCGGTAAATGGTATGATTCCAACTAAAATATGGTTTATTACTCTTTTTCCTAAAAGGGAATTTATTTCCACTTTTCACTTTTAAAATGAATTTCTTCATAATGGGAATCTTACTATCTTAATGAATAACTTATGAGCCTTTGATACTATAATAATGCCCAATGTACACCTCGTTAGAAGGATAAAGCGGTCGTTTTCAAATATAGTAACCCAACTAGGTTGGGTCGATCCCACATGGAATAGGCTGAAAATATGTCTCGAACTTATTGAAATCACCGGGCAATGCATGAAAGAGAAAAGGGGGGATTTGCTAAAATTGTAAAAAAAGAAAAGAATTGGTTTCTCTTGGTTATAAACAATATAAGACGAACACTATTCCTATGTTCCACCTTGCTTATCAACTCTGCAGATTTATCGTGCACTATCGAACTATTCAAGTGTCTTGTATACAGAATCTGACAAGTTATGTATCACGAACTTTCTTGTGAACTTGTTGGCAAATCTCACTCTTTACCTTGTAAGTCTTAAAGTGTCGCATTACTAACTCATGCCCTGGATCCCAGATTAACTATTACCTTTTGGATCTCAAGTTAGTTAGATGAGAAGGCGGGAATTATTTGATGGAAAGGGTCTCAAATTACTATTGTGATGTCTTTTCCCAATTTCTACCTCTCTTTTAAAGCAAGTAGTGAATACAGCTGATTCTTAACATTGGCAGTTGCTAAGAAATCGATTTAATTGAAGACAATCACAATACATGTAAAAATCTTTATCTAGAATGACTTAGCACTTCCTCTACTTTGTCAATCTGTCTGGGTTCCCACAACCCTAGATAAGAAAATTAGCCGCTCATAGTTATGAGATCAATCATGAAACCCACAGACAAAATTCCAAAATCAATCTCAAAATAATGAAAGAATAAATCCCAAAGTCTTAAATTCAAAGACAAACCAAAAACAAACCAAGAATAATAAGAGTATAAGATAGCCCCCAAGGGCTTATCCCTGAATATGTGAATAATCAATATATGAATGAGAATAATTAATAAAAAGTCTAAAAGATATTTATAGATTACAAGAAACCCTAGAAATCAAATCTTAAATAAAATAGGAAAACCCTAGAAATTAAAATCCAAAATAAAATACAAAAACACTAGAAATCAAATCCTTCAAAAAAGAGGAAAATTTAATTACCCATACATAATAAGACTTAAAAACCTTATAGGAATGTAATTGGGATACATGGAAACCCTAGGAAAAAAATCCTAACTAAAATGGAATAGGAAAACTAAGTTGGCCAAACTTACGACTCGTATGGTCTACACTTAAATTCTCCATACGCGTCATTTATTGCTAGTCGTAGCCATTCCAGTGATCATTTGCAGGGATCCAAGATGTTGTTCTCCTTACGATTCCTCACCATGACTCGTAGCCACTCTTTACGAGTTGTATTCAGCCTCCACTTAGCTTCTTCATCTTAGCTTTTACTATAGACATTTTGACGAGTAAAGCTATAAGGTGTAAGGTGATGTGACTACTCATAAACTAACTACAACATTTTCAGAGATTTTTGTTAAATTTAGATGCATATTAAGATCACAAATAAGTCTTAGCTTATAGGCAAGAGAAAACATCCCTTAACAATTATGTTCTTGTGAAGAGTATAACTATCGTCATGTATAACTATTGTCATCTTCAACCAATCATAACTTTTTGTGCCTTTAGAATTTTTTATCTCATACCAAACAAGAGATATAAAATTGAATTAGCTTTACAACTATACCAATTTACCTTAATCCAATATCAGGGTGAAAAGTTATGGCCAAAATACTGCAGCATTGTCGAATTTATTCAAGCTATGACTCATAAGGTCTCCTCACGGGTTGTTAGAAGGAAGTCATAAGTTGGGCAGGAAAGGATGAAGATGAGTTTCTGACTACGAATCAGGCCACGACTCATAGTTAGATCTTACGAGTCAAGACCAAAGTCATTTGGACGGCTTCTAGATGTTTTCCAGACAATTCCTAAGAGGTTTTTTTTTTGTCTTTTCTCACTCTTTTAACCCCAAAACTACATCTGGTAAGTACCACAAATGCCCAAAAATGTTCATGTAGGTAGCAAAAAATCCACTTTTCTAAGTTCTTCTTGAATTTAGCATTCCAAAACCTAATTTCCTACAAAAACACTCCTAAAAACACATCAAATCTAACAAAATAGCCTTAAGTACATGCATATTCTCATAGTTTAAGCATCGTAAGTGCTTTAATCCTATAGCACATCAAGACCCTCAACTTAGAATGTTACATGTCCTCAGGAAGCAAAACATAACAGAACAATACGGTGATGCTTAACCAAGAGAAATGTAAGATACTTATGGCAGTCAATCATCAATTTTAGCTCAAAACACATTACCCTCTCTAAGTTCAATCACATTAAAACCAACTTTGTGTATTAATGAAGCACAACAATATGACACAAGGGAATCAAGCTAGGGTATTACATTAGAAACAAAAAACTATGCATATATAAAATCTACCCTACCCAAACAAGTAAACAACTAGCAATACAACACAACAAAGAAGTCCCTCCTCACTCATATATGAAATCAAACATGTCAATATAGGGATGGTCAAGAAACATTCATTCTCATAAAGAAATTTCAATCAATGCATGTCAAATACCATAGGCTTGCCCTTATTTCTTTACCTAAGCTATGGCCCCAAAATTTGATAACACCCAAAGTACACCTCCTTAGAAAGATAAAGTGTCCATTGTCAAATATATTAACCCAACTAGGTTGTGGTTGATCCCACAGGGAATAGGCCAAAAATATGTCTTGAACTTATTGAAATCATTCGGCAATGCATAAAAGTAAAAAGGGGGGATTTAATGAAATTGTAAAAGAGAAAATAATTGTTTGATCTTGGTTTTAAACAATATAAGATAAACACTAGGCCTGTTTTCCCCCTTTCTTCTCAACACTGCAGATTTATCATACAGTGTCGAACTATTTCAGTGCCTTGCATGCAGAATCTGACAAGTTATGTATCACCAACTGTAATGTGGATTTATTGGCAAATATCACTCTTTACCTTGTGAGTTTTAGAGTGTTGCATTGCTAACCCTTGACATGGATCCTATTTTAACTATTAACTTTTAGGTCTCAAGTTAATTAGATGAGAAGGCAGGAATTATTTGATTAAAAGAGGCCTTAAATTACTGTTGTGATGTCTTTTCCCAATCTCTACCTCTATTTTGAATTAAGTAGTGAATACATGCAGTTCTTAACGTTAGACTAACTAGGAAAATTGTTGATTTAACACACAAAGGGAACTAAGTAGCATCTAACACACATATGGCACAGAGTCAATATTACAAGCTGCCACTTCTGATTCATGCACAAGTTCGCAATAATTATCATATCCCTAATACTAATGACATTAAAAGATTCACAATAGTCCCATATATATACATATCACACAGTTAAAAAGTAGATAATTAGAGAGGTATTTATCATTTATCTCAAAAATCAACAAAAATATGTCAACTTCCCTAGATACTTATTTTTCTCGCAGTTAACCATAGAACATCATAAAAAAACATATACACCTAAACATGTTGAATCTATAAGGAACAGGACTCCAGGGAGCAGAGGCACAACAACAAAAAACCCAAGAGGACATCAAGACCTATAAGTAGCCCCATAGACCCTCAACTTAAAATCATGCATTATCTCCAATGCATCTAACCGCTATAGAACAAGAGATTTAGAAAAATACCTATGGCACCATAAGTGCAGAGATTTGACACCAATCAATAATACAAATACAAAAAATAAAATACCTTGGGTTGCCTCCCAGGCAGTGCTTGATTTCACGTCGCAGTATGATGGGGCTATGTTGGGTATTCAGCTTCACCAACAAGCCTATGGATACCATGATTACTTAGACTTCATCAAGGTAGCACAAGAGTTTTCCTTCAAATTTCTCTTTCCCCTTTACACTTATGAATTGCACCCCTGATTTTTTTCTGATTTACTATTATACTCTTGGAATAGAGGTATAAAAATAATGGACCCAAGAAATAGATTGGGCATGTTGTAATTCTTTTCCATTACGTGAGGAATGTAGTTCTTTAATTCTATCTCAGCAAATTCAAGAATATAGACATAAGTTTCCTCCTTCTTGCACTGTTCTTAAGGCTCGGGTGGCTCGATCAAAATTTGACTATCCAAAAATAATTTGGAAAATGCTTAGAATGAGGTCCAATACACCCTAACTCATGATTTATAGGCTTTTTTACATCCCCACATAATGTTAGTATTCTCTCCATAAGAGTTGCGCTATCCATAAGAGCATGAGCAATTTTAGCTCCTCAAGTTGGCTTCTCAGAATCTTTTCAGTCTCACACCTCCCATAACTAGGTTACTGGGCATTACACGCAGAAGCTTTTCCATCCAATTCTACTTGTAAGTGGTGAATACCAAATCCAAACCTATCAATCTTTTGAAAGTGTCTTGTCTTCCTTTTTCCAGGTGTGCCAACATGTCAAGCATGCTCTTATTATGTTCTAACAATATATTGTTCATGCTCCTACATGCTCCTACAATAATGCACCATATCAAAAGGAAAAGGATCAATAAATATGGAGTCATCATCACTTCGTACTTACTCAGGCTAGGTTGTTATCTCAAGAAAAGTAGGTCAACAAAAAAAACCCCAACAATTCCAACATCTTTAATCAAGAACTCTGAAATCGTATTCCCCAGCAACGACGCCAAAATTTGATAACACCCGAAGTATAACTCCTTAGAAGGATAAAGTAGTTATTTTAAAATATAGTAAAATAATGAGGTTGGCATCGATCCCAGAGTGAATAGGCCAAAAATATGTCTCAAACTTGTTAAATCACTAGGCAATGCATAAATATAAAAAAGGGGGATTTGCTGAAATTGTAAAAGGGAAAACAAATGATTGCTCTTGGTTGAAAACAATATAAGACAAATACTAGGCATATGTTCCCCCTTGTTTCTCAACTTCATAGATTTATCGTGCATTGTCAAACTATTCCAATGCCTTACATGTAGAATCTGACAATTTATGTATCACCAACTGTCCTATGGACTTATTGAAAAATGTCACTCTTTACCTTGTGAGTCTGTTAGTGTCGCATTACAAACCCTTTCCCTGGATCCTAGATTAAATATTATCTTTTGGTTCTCAATTTAATTAGATAAAACGGTGGGAATTATTTGATGGAAGGGTGTCTCAAATTACTATTGTGATATATTTTCCCAATCTCTACCTATCTTTTAAAGAAAGTAGCAAATACATATAATTCTTAACGATGGAAACTGCTAAGAAATTGATTTAACTGAAGACAATCACAATACATACAAGAATCTTTATCTAGAATGACTTAGCACTTTCTCTACTTTATTAATCTAACAGGGTTCTCGCAACCCTAGCTAAAGGAATTAGACGCTCATAGTTATGAGATCAATCATGGAATCGACTAACAAAATTACAAAATAAATCTCAAAATGATGAAAGAATAAATCCCAAATTCTTAAATTGAATAACAAACCAAGAATAATAAAAGTATAGGATATCCCCCAAGGGCTTATCCCTGAATATGTGAATAATCAATATATGAATGAGAATAATTAATACAAAGTCTAAAGGGTATTTATAGATTACAAGAAACCCTAGAAATCAAATTCTAAATAAAATAGGAATACCCCAGAAATCAAATCCTAAATAAAATAAGAAAACCCTAGAAATCAAATCCTAAATAAATAGGAAAACTTATTTATCCATTCCTAATAGGACTTAAAAACATCATAGGAGTTTAATTGGGATACATGGAAACCCTAGGAAATAAATCCTAACTAAAATGGAACAAGAAAACTAAGTCGGCCAAACTTATGACTCGTATGATCTACTCGTAAGTTCTCCTTACAAGTTGTATATTGCTAGTTGTAGGCATTCTAGTGATCATTTGTAGGGATCAAAGCTTCTGTTTTCCCTATGAATTCTTACCATGAGTCATAGTCACTCTTTATGATTCGTATTCATCCTCTGCTTGGCTTCTTAATCTTAGTTTTTGCTACTACCAATTTAATGAGTAAAGCTACGAGTTGTAAGGTAATGTGATAACTCATAATCTAACCAAACTTCAACATTTTTCTAATAATTTTGTTAACTTTAGATGCATATTAAGATCAAAAATAGCCTTTATCTTATAGGCAAGTGAAAACATCCCTTAACGGTTAAGTTCTTGTAAAGAGTATAACTATCGTCATCTTAAATCGAGCATAACTTATTGTGTACTTAGAATTTTTTATCTCAAGACCAACC
Source organism: Capsicum annuum (assembly GCF_002878395.1). Lineage (NCBI taxonomy): Eukaryota > Viridiplantae > Streptophyta > Magnoliopsida > Solanales > Solanaceae > Capsicum > Capsicum annuum. Next base: position 121,254,941 of record NC_061113.1, read on the forward strand.
AATAGATAGACAATTAAATTAGCTTTTGAATAATACACATTTATCTTTAATCCTATATCATAGTGAAAAGTTAGGGCCAAAATATTGAAGCATTGTTGAAGCTGTGTCCAAGTTGTCCAATTTACGACTCATAATTTCTCCTTACGGGTTATTAGGAGGAAGCAACAAGTTGGGCAGTGAAGGATGAAAATTGGTTTTTGACTACAACTTAAGCCACGACTCATAGCCAGACCTTATGAGTCATGATCGAAGTCGCTAGATGGCTTCCAGATGTTTTTCAGATGATTCCTAAGGGTTTTTTTATCTTTTCTCACTCTTTTAACCCCAAAACTACATCCGGTAAGTCCTACAAATACTTGAAAATGCTCAAGTGGGTAGCCAAAAATTCAACTTTTCATAGCTCTTCTTGAATTTAGTATCCTAAAACCTAATTTTCTGCAAAAATAGTTCCAAAAACACATCAAATCTAACAAAACAGCTTTAAGTACATGCATATTCTCATTGTTTAAGAATCATAAGTGTTGTATTATTATAGCACATTAGGCTAAAAATGTTGATTTAGAGATCTTACCGAGATAGATTGCGGTCCACAATTTTGTTACTACTATTTACCCTAGTCATGAGATATTTCAACCCTTTATACACTTTTATGATGACTTAGTCCCAAAGTTTACCCCGGGCAATGAATTTACGGACTTATACTCTTTTAGCTATGGTCCTAGCCGTGGATTTATATGTATATCTATATATGATACTAGGTAGAGTATATTGATTATGATATTAATGATATCAGTTCCATTTTAACTCTGGTGATTGATGATATTAATGATATCAGTTTTTGTTCAAGTTCGGCTATTGATGATACTGATAATATGAGTTCTGATTCAAGTTTGACGATTTACGATATTGATGATATGAGTTTTTGTTATAGTTAGGCGATTGATGATGATATAATGGTTAAGGTATTATGGATTATCCTCATATTTATTCATGTTATGCATTTCCTATCACCAGTATGCACCTATATCTATCAGCCTTATGGGGGTTACATAGGTATAGGTAATGAGTATGACTTTTCTGGTGTGTTGTGTGTTGATTGGGCCTTTCAACCCTAAGGCTATGTTTTTATGAAAGGCTCAGTTAGGTATTATTTTTCTGGGCTAGCCGATTACTTTATATTATTATTGTTATTAGTAGTTCATGACAGGTTAATTATTAGACTGGCATTGAGAATTAAGGCATAATTCTGGTTCTTTTATCTTATGGTTATATTATAATGGATGATTATCCATTGGTTAGGTATAATGGTTTGAGACCCTGATACTCTAATTTCCTTCTCTACGGTTGCTTCATTATGGTAATTATCTCATGTATAGACTATAGATTAGAGACCCTGATAATATTAGCACTACTTCCTTCGATGATTAGGAGGTCTTAGGATGGTATTATAATGATTTAAGTGGTACCTTGACTTGGCCTTGTTTATTTATACGTATCTATCTATAGTGATTATGTTGTTACCATATATCCCTTCCTTCTTTTGCTTTTTCATGTTGTATATCCATTTTTTAGCCTTGTCTACTAATATTCTTCCTTTTCCCACTATTTATTTGTATATTGTTCTATTATATGTGGTATGATGTTTGAGTTCCTAAGTATGGCTAGAATAGTATATTTTACCCTTATAGTCTCCTTAGCTTTTTTGTGTAGTTGTTGGATACCTAAGTGAATTTTGCATTCTTGCTTGCATGTTACTTATATATGCATCATTTTTGGAGCTCAGTTAGTAGTTTCCAAATGAATTTCATGTGTTTAGTACTCGTATTATACTTTTGTAGTCTGTAGATCACAGTACGGGTTCTCACTATTATTGTGTACATCATGCGGAGCAGCTATAGTTTAGAGACATGGGGTGAGCTCCTAGAATTTGAATTATTGCTATTCTCCCTCTTATGTACTAGACTAAACTCTATGTTTTATTTAGAGATGGGTTGTATTAGTATATTCATTTAGTACTTCATGTTGTAGCCTAATTATATTAGAAGCTCTTGTACATATTCCACCAGGTTTTGGGACTATCTTATGTATTTTTGCCCTATTACTATATTTATTTTGCATTATTCCTTCATTTCTATTATTAGTTTGTTACTAGTAGTTTTGGACTACATGGCTTACCTTCTTGTGGGTTATAGTAGGTGTCATCATGACCTGAGAAATTAGGTAGTGACATATAGCCTGCAAACACTAGAAACCCCATTAAATCCATATAAACACACCCTTGTACTTGAAAATATCCTTGTTTTAAGTGTCTTAAGTGTCATAAATTCATGGCACATCACTAACTAGTCTAACACATAAAGCAGCCAAGTTTTAATAAAATGATGGTTGTGAAGGAAACTTCCAATAGTTGAAGAATAAGTTAACTTACACACCTGTATTGGTAGTTTCAAAAGGTACAGAGGGGTATGGAGTGTATTATGATATTGTAGGAGTGGGTCTAGTATGTGTATTGATGCAGCATAGTAGGGTAATATCCTATGCCTTAAGATAGCTTTGGCCACAAGCAAAAAATTATCCAACACACAATCTTAATCTAGCAAGGATTATACTTGCTTAAAGATATGGTGCAACTACTTGTATGGGGTCATGTTGATTTATATCCTGGCCATAAAATTTTAAAATGTCTTCACACAGAAGTACTTGAATCAAAGGAAGCTAAAATAGCTTGATCTATTAAAAGACTACGACAGTGTTATCTTGTATCATCTGAGTAAGGCAAATATGATGGCCGATTTTTTAAATCGTATGAGAATAACAAGTAATTATCGGTAGTCAATGGAAAGGCAAGGAATAGATAAGGATTTACACCAACAAGATAATTCAGGGGTTCACCTTCTTGAGTCCCTAGATAAATGAATTATTATGTGAAATATGGCAGAATCCTCATTAGTAGATGAAGAGAAAGAAAAGCAGTATACGGATCCCTTTCATGCAGCTTAGGGAAAATGTAAAGCAAGGTATGACAATGGTATTTAAGCTTACACAAGATAGAGTAATCCAATGTCAAAATATATTGTGTGTACCTAATATTGATGGTCTGAGAAAGAGGATTATGATGAAGTATACCATTAAAAATATTTTGTCCATCTGGGGTCAACCAAAATGGACATGACTTGAAGAAAGTGTACCAGTGGGGAGACATAAAGAAGAATATGGCAGAATTTGTGGATCAATGTGACAATTGCCAACAAGTTAAAGTAGAGTCACAAAACCCAGGAGGTTATATACAGCCTATGATGCACCCAATTTAGAAGTGGGATATGATCAACATAGATTTTGTCACTATGTTACCTCTCTCTACTTGGATATTTAATTTTGTATGGATGATAGTTTATAGAGTCGTCAAATCAGCACACTTTCTACCGATTAAGACCACGTACACAGCTAAAAAGTATGCAAAATTTAATATAAAAGAGATAGTTCTCCTACATGGAGTCCCAATATCTATTATATCTGAGAGGGGAGCTCAATTTAACTTAAGCTTTTGAAAGTCATCAGAGTTTATGGATGCAAGTTAGTTTAACTTTTAACCCTTAAATAGATGGTCAGTCAGAATGCATAATCCAAACACTTGAAGATATGTTGCGATCTTTTGTAATAAATTTTAAAGGTACTTGGGATGATCATTTTCCTCTTATCGAGTTTGCCTACAACAATAGCTATCACTGGAATATCAAATGGCACCTTATGAAGCTTTACATAAAAGGAAAGTGTAGATCACCAATTATATGGCTTGAAGTGGGTGAAACAACCTTGTTTGGGCCAGATCTTGTTTATTAATATACGATAAATGTTAAAGTAATTCAACAGTGGCTAGAAAGAAAAAATTTGACACAAATCATATGCAGATGTTAGAATAAAGGGGCTAGAGTTTACCATAGGTGATTGGATATTCTTAAAGGTTTCACCAATAATAGGGTTAATGAGATTTGGTAGTAAAGGAAAACTAATTCCACGTTATATAGGTCCATATAATATTATTGAAGGTTTGTCCATGTCACAAATGAGTTTAATCCACCTTAAGAGCTCTTAATAGTTCATTCGATGTTTCATGTCTCAATGCTTCGAAATTGCATAGGAGATTTATCTCATATCACTCCTACTGATGTACAAGTTACACAAGATCTCACCTATGAATAAGTACCTATTTATATTATAGAATGGCAATTAAAGTAGTTAATAGATAAAGAAATGGCGTCTGTAAATGCACTTTCAAGGAACCAGCAAGTAGAACTGATCACATAGGAAGCTGCAGAAGTGATATAAGCCAAGTACCCTAATTTATTCATAGTTGAAGAAAATGCCAGCATTCGTAATTGGAGATGTAATAAGTATAAATATATAAGTTTTATGTGGTAATATAAAGATTAAACATAGTCTTGAACTTGTTAGGTTGGATAATTATGCTAACACTCATGAATGAATGTTTCTAAGGGGTTAGGATGTAACACCCCATATTTTTTATGTACTTGTTCTACTTATATAGAACTCAAGATATCCTTGTGATATAGGTAATGGACTAGATTTTCCTTAGTGTGAGCATTGATGGTGTAAATAGGTTTGAAGATACTACTCATATATTTTAATGTGATACGACCAAGTTAACTTCAATGCAACTATTTGAACTTGGGATCTAAGGTGGTATTTAAGACTAAAGCTTAAAGTGATCGAGTATATATAAGTTTTAAGTTAAGATAAAGGTATTAATATCTAAAAATGGAATAAGATATTGAGTTGATTTCTTGACTTAATCAAGCTAGTAGGTGAATCACCTACTTGGGATATATGGATCTAGTTAAGGGGCCCATGGATAATGGGTTAGAATTAGGCCAATATTAATGAACTCATTTGAGGTTAAAACAAATTAAAAGAAAAATAAGAGGAAATCAATCCTAACACTCAAATATAATAAGGCTCTATGTAATTAGGCCAAACCAAGAATAAATGAAGTAGGTGCATCACCTACTTTGACCTTTTGAGAAGCTAGATATAACCAAGTAAGTGCATCACCTACTTTAACTTATTCGCCAACTCAAAGAAACAAGTAGGTGCATCACCTACTAAGAATTTTGTTAACATTTTATTGGGCCTAGTACACAATCACCTATTTCAAAACTATGGCCTAAACCAAGTAAAGGAATAGGACAAATATGGGAAGCCAAGGCCCAACCAGTTTGATGTCCATCAAGGACCAATTTAAATAGATAAGTAGGTGAATCATATACTTGATATTTTAAAGCCAAAAATGGGAAAATAAGTCGTCCAAACCAAATCCATTTTAAAGGTTTTAGGATCAGATCATTTGGTCTATATTAACTTGGAAAAAAATCAATTTCTAAAGTTTTATCTCTTGCTCTCTCTTAGCTTCTACAGCAGATCTACAATTTCATTAGGGTTATTTGGATTTACCATCCTTCCAAGCTAAAGGAAAGTAAACAAATCATGAGATTATCTTAAGAAGATAATAGGAAGTATGTTCTTCATGTTTAAATTAAAGGAAGTCCCTTTATAAGTTGGTAGTTTTATTTTTCATGGTTACTAAGATATTTTGTATCAACTTCTGATAGTATATTTTTCATCTTTTAGGAAGGATAATTGCATGTTTTCTATAAACCATTAGTGTTATTTAATGTGTTTTGTGTTTGCTCTCAAGAATCAAACTCAAAGACAAGAAATTCAGATTTTTAAACTAAAGAGACCTGTGATGGGGACAATGATGGAAGATCAATACCCTGATGGACCACCGTACCACCCATCGCGACAAGGCAAAAAGAAGGTCAACTTGGAATAGAGTGATGATTCGACCGACGTACCACTGAGGCCGCAATAAATCTTTTCCCCATCCTTACCGACCAACTAAAATCCATGTAAAATCATATAGAAAGCAGTGAGAGGGAGATAGACCGCTAGACCATTGATGGACTAATGCTAAATCCATTTAGGACTTTCCTAGGTAGACTAGTTTTGTATAATCAATGATGGCTCAGTTAATCAACCATCTCTCTCCTAATGAACCATTTGGTGAGCCGTTAGTTTTGATGTGTCATCTTAATTTTGAATTTTAAAACCCAACTTTTTAGAGCCTATAAATACCTAGATTAGGGTTAGAATAGGTATATTTTGACTAGTTTGTAAAATTGTAATGAAAGTTTGGCTGAGAAATAAGTTTGGAGCTGAAGAACACTTTACTTGTGGATTTGAATTTGGATTTGGAATACTTATTTCTTTTCATTTTAAGTTTAACTTGCAATTTATGAAATTAATCTTTTTCATCTATTTCCTAATATAAGTGGCTAAAGCTCCATAACTAAGGGTATGGGAACCTTGGTAAAATCTCAACTCTAAGTTATGGGTTATTGAGTTTATATTGGAATTGTGATTATATCACATTCTCTTTATTTTAATGAATTCTTATGGTTTCAAACTTGAGAGTGTGGCCTAAAACATAACTTTCTTGAACAGAGAAGTTATTGTTGGAAAAAGAGGATGGTGATAAGAAATTAGAGTTCTTAACCTCTAATTTATAAATTGATGCCTTATTCGGATTAATCTTTTGGGAACTTTTTTCAATATCATATCATCACTTTAAGTTTGAGAAAAATAAAGTGAATCCATCTTTGAAGGTTGGAAAACACTTTTATTGAAATTTTATCTAAATTTCTCTCTAGTCATAAGTACAAGTATGAACTCACATAACCTATAGCCCTAAAAGAATTTAAACATCAAGGTGAACATAACCCTAGTCTACTATTCCTCTATTGTTAACATGTTATAAAGAAGATACTGGTATTTATAAAACTAAAATTACATAATTAATATTTCAACCAAAAACCCCTACTTAGTGGAAACTTATGATTAAAAGTCTATTATTCTACTTAAAACTTAATTAGCACCTTATTTCCTGTGGGATTCGACCCCAACCTTAGTGAGGTTATATATTTGATAACGGCTACTTATAATTTTTTGAGGAGTTTCAGCTTGGGTGTATCAACTTTTGGTGTCATTTCCAAGGAATATGGTTGTTAATTTAGTTTGTATGCATTAACTAACTCTTAGTCAAGTTTCCTAATTTTACTTTGATTTGTTGTTTTTGTGGTTGCAAGCTATTAGTTGTGCATGCCACAAACACGTAGGTCAATAAATCATCATTACCTTACAATCTTGAACTTCAGAGAATTTTGATAAGGAATATGGAAGCACAAAAAGAGGCAAAAATTTTAGGTGCACTAGCCGCCACCCAATTAAACCAATAGAACATTGATGCACTTGGTAATATATATAATAAAGATGATAAGGATCTGGGAGATAATGAATTCGTTAATCTGATGAATAGGTGATGTGCCAATACTTTTACACCAGCAAACCAAAATCAGTAAGCATGAGCAAAGGACGTCAATAGCCTACTATACAGTTTGCCCTAGATGTGATGATGTTGATTACGATAGATTTGGTGCTACTTGAGCAATTGTGCTACCCCAATTGGTTCCAGGGTGAAGTTCAACATTTCTAGCACAATGATTCAATTTCTCAACTTAAAAGGGTTGTTTAGTGGACTACCCAGTGATGATCCGAACATGCACTTGGTAAACATTATCAATATTTGTAAGTTGTTTGACTATCCTTATAATACCCTGCATGTGTCTAAGCTAGGAACTGAATAAGTATTCCTACGTATGAAATCTCCTATCCTATGATTCATACTGGAGTACGTTACTTACCATGAATATCCTAGTGATAGGATAGCTTATAATTCATTAAACATGTTCATATGAGTCACGAAAGGTAATACAAGCTAAGAGTTTTTGAATCCACCAAGTTTTAGTGTTCGATTTTGTAAGGGTCATCTTTGAATGAGTATAAGTCGATTTTAATATGGTATTTTGCCTAATTTAGACCTACCAAATTGTAGAGAATTGGATTAGCTTTCCAATGATACCAATTTCGCCTTAAACCAATACCCGAGCGAAAAGTTATGCCTATTTTCGCGAGAGACAGTAAGCATAGGCGATTGGTTAGGCACCGCCTAACCCAAGCATAGGCGATGGGTTAGGCGCCGCCCAACCCAAGCATAGGCGATCACTTGGGCACCGCCTAAGTCAATTCCAGGTGTCAAAAATGCTCCGTTTTGAGTTATTTTAAAGGTAATTAAGTCTTTAAATACTCCTTACACGTCCCTAAACTTAACCCTACGAAATATATATAGCTTCTAAACATATTACAACCCTATTTTCATCTCAAAAATCATCATCCAAGAGAACTAAAGGAGAAAAACAACTAGGGCTGCATAATTAAGCTTGAAGATCCGATTTCAAGGAAATTCCTCCATCAATTATTAAGAATCTTCCTTCTAAGGTATGCGTAGTGTTCATCCACGGATTTCTTTCATCCGTGGAGTTCAAGAATCAATCTTTAAAATACAAAAGCTTGGTTGATTGTTGTGATATGATCATACCCATGTTGATGCTTGTTTTTTTTCCTCTTTTTCATTATAAAGTATGATTTCTATATTGTTGGGTGTTGATAATCATGTTGTTGATATTGGGTTATTCCCAAGATGGAATCTTTATATGTTTTTTTATGAATTCATGATATCATATGAGTTGGAAACATGTAAATTTGGTTGTTCATGATGTATAATTTGATGATTTCACCTATGCTTAATATTGTGCATGTAAGGTGTTTGATAAAATGTCTAAGGAACTAGAAATCATGTAATATAGCTAAATTGTGACTAAGTGAAGGATTCATGATATGCCCTTACGTTCCAATGACTTCTATGTTGTTAATGTGCTTTGTAAATGTTGTTGGAATACTCATGAACTATTCTTATGAGATTATGCTATGTTTACTTGCAAATCCTACTTATGAACAAGATGTATGATAACCATAAAATCCACATGAACTTCCATGCTATTGGTATGTGTTGCCAATATAATTATGTAATGAACATGATATTAAGATTGTGCAAGTACTTCCATGTGATATGAAATCCTTTCCATCCAATACATTGTTGATAACCATGCTTAGTATGAGATCCCTACTTATGATATTATAAATTATGGACTCTACTCTTATGATCAAGTCAGTCATGTGTGTCAGTTTCCTTCCATCGAGTCCTGGGGATACTTGTACCCAAAAACTATAGCTGTGTGCCTAGATCCATGTCATGTTTCACGATATTCGAACTCAAGCTATGATTCGATAGACTTCAACCAGTCATGTGACTTAGGAAAACCTCATGATCTTAGTCAGTAGTCAGATATCAGTAACATTCCACCAGTCAATGGAATTCAGTAAGTTTAAGTCATGTACAGTCAGTTATTCATGTTCAGTCCCTCCATATGAGAGTAGATGTTAGCACCAAGTGAACCCAAGGATGGGAACTCACCCGCCAGTTCAGGGTGTGATTCTTAGTAGCAATCCTTGTGTTCGAGAACTATGTAGCTAGTGTAGGTTGAGACATCTTAACCCATCAGATTAGGGTTGATGAGGTGGCTTAACCCGTCAGTTTAGGGTTCCCATCGTTCTCATTGAGTACCTGACAGATAAGGGTCACTCACAGGCTATCATTACCCGTGGCATGGTATTGATACCCCTATAGTTGGGGAAGAGATTGGACCCCATCTTAGCCATAACGGCATACATGGGGCATGTCGGTTAAACACTACTTCCCACAGTTTCAAATTAGACTCAGTAAAAGAACTCAAGGGGTTCTTTAGATTTCAGTATGTACAGGACTGTCAGATACAGTCGTCTAGGTTATTAGTTTCAGTATCAGTCATGACAGTTATCAATAAACCATGTATTAGCTTACAGGTCATGCTATCACGTATTCACGGTCCCAGTTTCTATATATGTGTGTTTGCACTCCTACGTTCATATTAGTCAGTCAGTGTTGTTCATGTATGAAACCCTTTATGTTCAGCCTACCTTCCTCGTATACTCAATACTCTAGTTGTACTGAAGCATTTGAGCTATGGTGCTTTTTTTTCATGTTACACCATAGGTTTTGAGACACGAGCTCCATCCCAGCAGTAGCGGTAGCATTCCAGTCGCAAAGACACAGTGAGTCCTCATTGATTCATGGACAATATGATTTGATACATTTATTTATTTCTTCAGTTCAATTTTACGGAGTTAGTTGGAGACATGTTCCTTCAACTCCTTATTTAGATAGTTTAGAGGCTTTCAGATCTACTTTTAGATTTATGTTCAAATTCACGTTCAGATTGAGTTTTTTTGCGTATTTTCACCCACATGATTATGTTCAGTTGAACCTTATGGCCTTATAGTTCCATGTATTCCAATTATTATATCATAATTTGTAGTATATAGGTACAGATATTAGTCATGGGTTAGCTTATGGTCCCTTGGGGTCATGAGCACCGTGTAGCATTTCAGTTCAGCAAATCGGGGTATTACAAACTTGGTATCAGAGCCTAAGGTTCAATAAAGACCTAGGAAGTCTGAAAGCCGCATCTAGTAGAGTCTTGTACATGGGTGTGTTGCGCACCATATTTATGTGTGGGAGGCTATAAGATATTTTAGGAACAGTCCCATTTCTTCATTATTCATGTCATGCTAGTGAGCATAATCAGAAGTTAAACTTTCAGTCTAATCCATTCTTATCTTATTCCAGACCATGGCCCCAAAGAGAAGAAACCAGCCAGCTCCTCTACCCGAAGATCCTTTGGGCAAACTTGCTCAGTCCATGGCTGCACGGAATGAATAGCCACCAGTTATTTCGGCCAATCCAGTGGACACTCCTAAAGAAGCTAGGGTTCGGGACTTTACCTGGATGAACCCTCCATCTTTCCATGGGTCTAAGTCTGATGAGGACCCTCAGGAGTTCATTGACTAAGTCCAGAAGGTCATTGACATCATGGGTGCTACTTCTATTGAGAGTGCTGAGTTAGCCGCCTACCAGTTATAGGATGTTGCTCATGATTGGTACAAACAGTGGAAGTCTGAGAGGTTAGATGATACAGGCCCTATCGAGTGGGAGGAATTTGTCACAGCCTTCTTAGATAGATTCTTTCCCCATGAGCTGAGGGAAGCCAAAGTTCTTTAGTTCATCAACCTCAGGCAGGGAAATATGACGGTTAGGGAGTATTCTCTCAGATTTACTCAACTAGCCAGGTATGCTCCTCATGTAGTTGCAGACAATAGAGCTAAGATAAGCAAGTTCATGTCAGGGGTCAACGATAGCATGGTAAATGTGTGTAGGTCTGCGATACTGATTAGTGATATGACCTTAGAAAGACTCATGACCCATGCCCAGCAAGTAGAAGAACAGAAGTTTAAGACTAGGGAGAGGCAGAACAAGAGAGCAAGGTTAGGTAATTTTAACTTTGCTCACCCTAAGTCAGATAGAGGAAACCGTTCATAGTTTCACTCAAATTCAGCCATTCCAGCTCCTTCCTCTGCTAGCGCTCTAGTGCCGAAGTTTAGAGACGGCAATAGAAACAAAGCTCTAGGCTCTAAATCTAAGGGCAGTATTCACAGTGCCTGAATGAATCCCCTTTGTCAGACTTGTGGTAAGAACCACAAGGGCATTTGCAGAGCCGGTAGTGATGTCTGTTTTGGTTGTGGCAAGCCAGGCCACAGGATTAGAGAGTGTCTACAGTCAAGTCTTCAGAGTCAGCAAAATTATTCTACAGTTCAGTCCAATCGCCTGAACCAGCAGGGTGCCATTTCCATTGCTACCAGTGGGCAACACCCAAATAGACTCTATGTTCTTCAGTCCCGGTAAGATCAGGAAAATTCTCCTAATGTCGTTACTGGTGCATTACAGATTTTCCTTATTCATGTTTATGCTTTATAAGACCCAGGTGCATCTTTGTCTTTTGTTACTTCATACATAGCAGGCAATTTCATAATCAGTCCCAAAGTCCTAGCAAAGCCCTTCTCAGTCTCTACCCCAGTGGGTAAAACCATCATAGCTCAGTAGGTATACAGGAACTACCCGGTTATGATATCTCAGAAATCCACGTCAGCAGATTTAGTACAGTTAAAGATGACTGATTTTGATGTCATTCTCAGCATGGATTGGCTTCATTCCTGCTATGCCACAATCGACTGCAGAAATAGGATAGTTCAGTTTCAATTCCCGAATACGCCTGTCCTAGAGTTGAAGGGTAGTATTTCAGCATTCAGGGGTCAACTTGTTTCCTACCTTTGGGCAAGGAAAATGATTTCTAAGGGGTGTGTCTATCATCTCGTGCACGTTAAAGATTCCAGTTCTGAATATCCCAACCTCGAAACAGTCCCTGTTGTTAATGAATACTCCGATATCTTTCCCAAAGATCTTCCAGGCATTTCTCCTGAAAGGGAAATAGACTTCGGCATAGACCTTCTTCCGGATACTTAACCTATTTCTATTTCGCCATACAGAATGGAACCAGCAAAACTCAAGGAACTGAAAGATCAGTTAAAGGATCTCTTAGATAAGGGATTCATCAGACCCAGCATTTCCCCATGGGGTGCGCCAGTATTATTTGTGCGCAAGAAAGAGGTTTCTCTCAGGATGTGTATTGATTACCATTAACTTAACAAGGTCATAGTCAAGAATAGATATCCTCTTCCCAAGATTGATGATCTATTCGACCAACTTCAGGGTGCCAGTTACTTCCCCAAGATAGACCTCAGATCAGGCTATCATCAGCTCAGATTTAGAGAATGTAACATTTCACAGACAGCTTTCCATACTCGGTATGGTCACTTTGAATTTTTAGTCATGTCATTTGGTCTTACCAATGCCCCTATAGCTTTTATGGATTTGATCAACCGTGTGTTCAAGAAGTACTTGGACATATTTGTGATAGTCTTTATAGATGATATTCTGGTCTATTCTCGCACAGAGCGTGATCATGCAAACTATCTCAGGATTGTTCTTCAGACTCTCAGGGATCACTAGTTATTCGCTAAGTTCAACAAGTGCAAATTTTGGCTAAGATCAGTAGTATTCCTTAGCCATATTATTTTCAATGATGGCATTAGAATAGATCCTCAGAAAACTGAGGCAATAAGAAACTGGCCCAGACCCGTATCTCCATCAGATATTAGGAGTTTCTTGGGTTTGGCTAGCTATTATAGATGGTTTGTCAAGGGATTTTCTTCTATTGCATCTCCCATGTCTAGATTGACTCGGAAGAATATTAAGTTTTAGTGGTCAGATTTATGCGAGAAGAGCATTCAAGAGTTGAAGACTCGACTCACCTCTGCTCAAGTTCTAGCTATTCCAGATGGTTCAAATGGTTTTGTAGTCTATTGTGATGCATCCAGAGTGGGTTTAGGTTGTGTCCTTATGTAGCATAGTAAGGTCATAGCCTATGCCTCCAGATAGTTAAAGTCATATCAGAAGAATTATCCTACTCATGATCTTGAGTTAGCAGCGGTAGTTTTTACCTTGAAGATTTGGAGACATTATCTCTATGGAGTTCATGTAGATGTCTTCACAGACCATAAAAGCCTCTAGTATGTCTTTTCCTAGAAAGATCTCAATCTTCACCAGAGAAGGTGGTTAGAGCTCTTGAAGGATTATGACATGAGTGTTCTTTATCATCTGGGCAAGGCCAATGTTGTGGCCAACGCTCTCATTCGACTCTCCATGGGTAGTATTTATCACGTTGAGAATAGTTAAAAAAAGATGGCTCAGTAGATCCATCATCTTTCCAGACTAGGCATTCGCTTAGTCGATTCTTCAGAGGGTGGTGTTGTGTTCATAGTAGTTTAGAGTCATCTCTAGTTTCTGAGGTGAAAGAGAAACAAGACAGGGATCCTAGCCTTGTCAAGATCAAAGAGTCAGTTCAGAATTAGGAAGTTGAGGTTTTCTCCCAAGGGGGAGATGGTGTTCTTCGTTATTAAGGTCGTATATGTGTTCCAGGTGTAGATGAATTGAGGCAGCAAATTCTTGTAGAAGTGCATGGTACACAATACTCTATTCATCTAGGGGACACTAAGATGTACCGCGACATACGGGAGATTTATTGGTGGAGTGGAATGAAGAGAGATATTACAGAGTTTGTGGCTAAGTGCTCTACAACTTCAGCAGGTTAAGATAGAGCATCAGAAACCTAGTGGTTCCATGCAAGAGTTCACCATTCCTACTTGGAAGTGGGAAGAATTTACCATGGACTTCGTGACAGGTTTGCCTAGAACTCGTCATCAGCATGATTCAGTCTGGGTCATTATAGATAGAATAACCAAGTCAGCTCTTTTCCTTCCTATTCGTACTTTTTATTTCCTCGAGGATTATGCCAAACTCTATGTCAGGGAGTTAGTGAAATTACATGGCTTTCCACTATCTACCATCTCAGTCAGAGGTACCCAGTTTACTTCTCACTTTTGGAAAGCATTCTAAAAGGGTCTCGGTACCCAATTCCATCTCAGCATAGTATTTCATCCTTAGATAGATGGTCAAGCAGAGAGGACCATTCATAATCTTGAAGATATGCTAAGGGCGTGTGCAATTGACTTCAAGGAAAGTTGGGATGACCACTTGCCTTTGATTGAGTTTGTATACAACAATAGTTATCATTCTAGTATTCAGATGGCTCCATTAGAAGCTCTTTATGGCAGGAGATATAGATCTCCCATTGGTTGATTTGAAGTTAGTGAGGCCTCAGTCATAGGTCCTAACTTAGTATTCGACACATTAGAGAAATTTTAGTTGATCAGAGAGAGACTCCGGGCTGCTCAAAGCCAACAGAAATCCTATGTAGATGTTCGTAAAAAGGATCTTGAGTTAGATCTCTCCTATGAAGGGAGTGAAGAGGTTCGACAAGAAAGGAAAACTCAGTCCCCGATATGTCGGTCCCTTCAGAATTCTTTGTCGCTTCGGCAAGGTAGCTTATGAGCTTGAGTTGCCTTCAGATCTAACCTCAGTCCATCCAGTCTTCCATGTCTCTTTACTAAAGAAGTGCATAGGTGACCCAGCAGTTGTTGTCCCAATTCAGAGCATTGACATTCAGAACAGCCTCTCTTATGAAGAGATTCCAATTGAAATCTTAGATTATCAGACTGGTAGATTAAGGACCAAATAAGTCCCTCTATTCAAGGTTCTTTGGCGAAATCAGTCTCATGAGGGAGCTACTTGGGAAGCAGAAGCAGATATGTGTACCAAGAATCCTTACCTCTTCCCCGCCAATTCAGATCAAGCTCAAGGTAACAGTTTTCCTTAATCTTATTCAATTCACATTCATGTTTCCAGTATAAAATTGGTACCTATTAACCATTTCATACTCAGTCATGCATTCATGTGTCAGTTGCCCGTGCATCAGATATGCACGAGTTCAGTATGTTTAGCATGTCAGTCATGAGATCAAGTTTCAGTTCTTTATGTTTAGTTCAGGTTCTATTGTATTGTATCCCTTCTCAATAAATTCTCATTCGAGGACAAATATTCCCAAGGGGGAGATATTGTAATACCACGCATATTTCTAAGCTAGGAAGTGAATAAGTATTCCTACGTATGCAATATCCTATCCTATGATTCATACTTGAGTACGTAACTTACCATGAATGTCCTAGTGATAGGATAGCTTATGATACATTAAACATGTTCATATGAGTCACTTAAAGTAATACAAGCTAAGAGTTTCTGAATTCATCAAGTTTTAGTGTTCGATTTTGCAAGGGTCATCTTTGAACGAGTATAACTCAATATTAATGTGGTATTTTTGTCTAATTTAAACCTACCAAATTGTAGAGAATCGAATTAGCTTTCCAACGATACCAATTTCGCCTTAATCCAATACCCGAGCGAAAAGTTATGCCCATTTTCGTGAGAGATAGTAAGCATAGGCGATTGGTTAGGCGCCGCCTAACCCAAGCATAGGCGATTGGTTAGGCTCCGCCCAACCCAAGCATAGGCGATCACTTGGGCTCAGCCTAAGTCAATTCCAGGTGTCAAAAACACTCCGTTTTGAGTTATTTTAAAGGTAATTAAGTCTTTAAATACTCCTTACACGTCCCTAAACTTAGCCCTACAAAATATATAGCTTCTAAACATATTACAACCCTATTTTCATCTCAATGCTCATCATCCAAGAGCACTAAAGGAGAAAAACAACTAGGGTTGCATAATTGATATTGGGTGTATTTATACGTCTAAGCACCATAATTTGCCCATGTTTTAGCTAAGT